>NW_015506290.1:277794-321308 GCF_001515645.1 Sinocyclocheilus grahami
TCTTTTGGAAGGCCAAACAAAGTATTTTCGCTTTCACAACGAAACACACGGCATGCTAGAGTGAGCGGAGGCCGGTGAGCTTGAGAACGGCGCGGACGGCGGGCTTGCGGCAACCACATGTGACGACCCCGGGCTGGACTCCGCTTTGTCCACGGTGAAAGTCGATCCGGCGATCCACAGCGTGAAGTTGATGTATTTCCTCAGCGACTGGCATGGATCAGCTCTAGGCATGACGAAGCGAATATTGTCCTCTTTCGGAAGACCAAACAAAGTAGTTTTGCTTTCATAACGAGAAACACCGCGCCTTCACGGCATGGCGGCGGCGGCAACAACAATACTACAGCGAGAATAAAAGTTACGCCTTCTTTCTTTGCGTGAACATTTGGGCGACGTTATGCAAATCTTCCCACATAGTGATGTAGACATGTGGGGGCGTGTTAGAACGAGCCATTTTAGGTAGGCGTGGTTGACTCTTAACTTTTATAAAGAATATCTCTTTGGATTTGAGACTTTAGTCTTTGCAACTTTACAGATCTTCTTTATGCACCAAGAGCTTGTAATACTCCAAAGAGAAAGGAACAATTGAAATCGCATCATATGACCCATTTAATGTACTATGAACTCCAAGAAACACCGGCCATTCTCAAGTATAAAGGGCTTTCCTTGCCATTAATGCTTGGGTAACCCCTTATTTACATTGTTCACGTCTGTGGTGCATTACGGCTCCGATACAGCCACTCTAGACAATGCTTGTGTTTATATCAGCCACACCGCTGCACTTTTTTTGGAAGTGTCCCAGAAGCGACTGTCACCTTCACTTCACTTCACCAAAGATACATGCATAGGTCTCCTTCGATTAAGGAAGCTGAACTCCCTCCCAACCTTGCCCCTCCTCCCCTCTTTTGCCCCATGCACCACTGAACTCTGACCCTCTACCACTCTAGACAATGCTTGTGTTTATATCAGCCACACCGCTGCACTTTTTTTTGGAAGTGTCCCAGAAGCGACTGTCACCTTCACTTCACTTCACCAAAGATACATGCATAGGTCTCCTTCAATTAAGGAAGCTGAACTCCCTCCTCCCCTCTTTTGCCCCATGCACCACTGAACTCTGACCCTCTGATGGACTCTCCCACCCCCCTCCCAAATACACACACACACTGTCACTTTAATCAGTCTGAATAAGCTCTTTTGCACTACAATCATTATATGTGCACTGTTGCACTATCTGCCATGCGCCTTGTGCTGCTTTATATATATTTTTACATTTTACCTTATTTGTATAATTGTATAGTTGTATTTTATATTTAAATCTGTATTTATGTTCTACTGTTAGTGTTATCTGTATGCATCAAGGGTCTGAGAGTAACTCAATTTCAATTCTCTGTGTGTATGTGCTGTACATGTGGAAGAATTGACAATAAAGCAGACTTGACTTGACTTAAAAATAACGGTTAGTGTGGTGGCTGCAATTTATCTGAACCTACAAACATCTGTCGCCATGACTTATTGCGAGAGGAAAAAAAATTAAATTTTAGTCACATAACATCGGTTAATGGAAACACTGTCAATTGGCAATAGGTTTTTTATTGGCATAAAATATCGCAAAAGTTTTGCTCAGATTTGCGATGGAAACCTGACTACTGTCCACAGCCATGCGCTCATCCTGTCTCACTCTAACTTGTCTGAAGACCATCACTGTCCATAGCCACATGCTCATTCTGTCTCACTCTCCTGCTGTCTGGAGACCATCACTGTCCATAGACACACTCTCAACCTGTCTCACTGTCCTTTTGTCCACAGCCATATGTTCATCCTCTCTTACTGTCCTGTCTGGAGACAATCATTGTCAGTAACCCCATGCTCATCTTTTCTCACTCTTTTGTTGTCTGCAGACGTCAGTGTCCACAGGACCTAATACTGTAGAGGACCTAATACTGAGCCCTGTGGGACTCCATACTTCTGTTGGGTTGAATATCTTGCCATTAACACAAACAAACTGGTTGTATTGGTAGAATAGGCGATTAGATAGGTAGAACCTAAACCATACTAATGCCTGCCCACAAATGCCAGCATAATTCTCAAGCTTATCCAGGAGAATGTTATGGTTATAGTGTCAAAGGCAGCACTAAGATCTAATAGCACCTGAAGGGAGATGCTTGTATTATCTGACCATGGCTGAAAGTCATTTTTATGACTTGTATGAAGAAAAAGATAAATCCATAAAGTGCAAATCATCTCTGAGAATATAAATCAATACACACTGCAAAAATGCCAAATGTATAAAAAGTGCATGCGGCATAATAACAAACAAATTGCACTTGAAAGTAAATTAAAAGTTACAGTGTTTAATCAGAGAAATGGCGTGTCATTACAACAAGAGGGATTACAGCACAGCACAAATACAAAGTCCAGGCTTTCCTTTTTAAAGTGTCAACTGTGCATATAAATATATATGTTTCATAAATACTGTATATATTTCAGACTGTCTGTGCCCATCCTCCTCCCCCATTAAAGTAATTTATACACTAAGCATTATGAGTGAATCTATTAATTCCAGTGATTGATCTCTATTTTTAAATTCGTTGGTCAAAAGGTGTGGGATCCCTGAATGTGAAGTTTCAGTCATATAGCAGCATTGCCGCAAACTTATTCTCATGTCCGTCTGGGAATGCATGTTTCTTATGTAATGTGCTTTATACTGCTGTCATGTCAGGGTAGATTCATGTCTTTTCAGGGTTGGTCATCATAAACTAGTAAGATGCTCTGAACTTCAGTATGTCTGATTTCTATGTCAATGCTGATATTTCACACATACAGTGAGTATAAAATGATGTGTTGTGTGATTATAGTAAACACGGGCTCTTATCAAATGTTATTCAGATACCAGAAACTGTATGAGGTCCTGTTTAGTTGAACTGTTGCAAATGTGAAGGTCATATTTTTTTTATCTCTATTATAATGTAATATGTATCTTCTGTTTGTGTTCACAGTAATGACTTCAGTAAGATGGTTGCAGAAGAGTACCTCAAATTCTTTGAGTTTACAGACATGACATTGGACCAATCACTCAGGTACATCTCATTTAATTATTGTGCAGTCATACAGTCACTGTGTGTCTCTGCTATTTGCATAGTCTAAAATGTGGCTCATCTGGTTGTATGTTTACAGCCTTTAAATAATATTTGATGAAATTAAGTTTTTTTAAATTCACACATTTATTAAAAAAAATTATATTTAGACGGATGTAGACAGATTTTTTTTGGGGAAATTCTATTTGGAGAAAAAAAAATATATATATTTGTGAATTAAATAATTTACACATTTTTTTAAAGCCAAGAGATAACAAAAAGTAAGATTATTTATAATACACGAGTGGCATCGTTGCAAAAAAAATATTATTTAATTATCAGAGTTGTAAACTGTAAACATATATTTTTAAGCCACGTTTTAGATATACATTTAAAATAACCTCATAGTAAGTAAATCTTGTGATATATTAAAATATTGCAATTACAAATGCAACCAAAGAATGCTGAACATTATTATGTTGTTTGAATTTTTGAAGTCTTTTTTGAAGTTTTTATTATTGTTATTTTTGGACCACGTCTGATCACAGTTGAGGAGTCATTCTTACCAAAGTTCAGATAATTGCTCAGTGTCCACAAACTTTTTCATTCATGTGAAGTTTCTGGGTCTTTATTTCATCCTATGGTGTGCCCACACACATCATTAATGATTTTGCTGTGATTGGAGAAATTTGTTGGCTCTTTTTGTCTTTTATCTTGTATCTGGACCTGTTACTGGACCCCTGATGAGTCTTCACACACAAGCTACAAGCAAGACGAAGTTCATGGTCATGTTATATTGCTGTTTTTGTGTTGCAGATGTTTTCTGAAAGCATTCTCACTAATGGGCGAGACTCAGGAGAGAGAGCGGGTGTTAATTCATTTCTCTAATCGGTACTATCAGTGTAATCCCACCACCATCACTGCACAAGGTACTGCATGTCTCAACCTTATGTAACCTTTCTCGTTTACTCATTACTTACAAGATAAGCATTTCAGATCAATTGAAGAAGGGATGTAAGGGATCATTATTATCCAGTGGTGGATTAAGTACTTGAGTAAAAGTACAGATATCCTAATAAAACATTACTCCAGTAAAAATATAAGTACTCATTTCAAATTTTACTTTATTTATTTTACTAGTAAAAGTACAAGTACATGATTTTTTTAATGTAGTAAAGCATTTAAAGTAAAATGTAATTTTCTAGCCAGCAGTAGTCAGACGGAAGAAAGCACAGAAGAAAAATAAGCATTGATCTGCAAATAAGACTCTATATATTTGTTTTATATCGCTCTCTCCTATGAGAGAAAGAAAGAGAGTGTGGCATAATTAGGACTGGGCGATATAGCTAAAAAATTTATAAATGATATAATGTTTCATATCGTTCGGTATCGATAATTATTGACATTTCTTTATAACCTTTTTTAAAACAAAGAGCAATAGAAAAAAACTTTTAAATTTAACCACTGTATTTTTAAATTAACCCAATTTATTGAGACAAACAAATATTTTTTAGTTTGAACAGTCAAAAACAAAATTAAAATTAAACAAATATCTAATTTCTAATGTTTTATATGCAGATTAAATAGGTCTTAAGGAACCTTTCGGCTTGTCTCCTGAGGCCACAGGAGGGCGCAATGAGCAAAATAATGCAGCACATATAAATAGTCAACGCAAGGAAATAACGGTCTATAAAAAACGTGCATTATGTCTAAATTAACTAATAAAAATCAAATATAATTTCGTAAATTGCATAAACAATTATGAACAAAACAGCATCATGTATTTATGCATTGCTTAATACAAAGAGCCGAAGCACCATTCACACAGACTGCATTTAAAAACATATGAGAGGCAGTGAAAAGGAATAAACCTCCACGAATTTGTGACATGTTTTCTAAAAGTTTAAACCGTTTTAACATTGCATGGCTTTCTATACATCTCTCATGTGAGACGTGAGTGCAGCAGTCGTATTTGTCCGTCTAAAAAATGCTCTGAATATGCGTTCTGTGTTAATGGCTTGGTTTCAGTTTTAACCTAATCAAGATCTTCTCCGCATTGAGCTTCTATATTTCTCTAATATTTTGAATGAATAACGCAGCAGCGGCGCGTCTCGTGGGCTAGACTTATAACACATTAAAATGCAACAATGTCACTTACATCATTATCACTGCATCTCGCGCGCCACTGATGACGCTGATTGTACTATTTTTGCATTCAAATGCAAATGTTTCTTTTAAATTTGATTAATATAATTTTTTTTATTCACAATCTCCTCATCACAGGCAGACGCTGCACTCAATTCAGCATGTGTTCGTGTTTGTGTGTGCTGTCTGCGTCACTCATAGCACCTGCACTATATCCTGCACTATATCGAACTACTTTTTCTATCGATATCGAAGAAGGTGTACCGTCGATAAATATTGATACCGTTTTATCGCCCAGGCCTAGGTATAATGCAAAAAACATGAAACTAGCTCGGCTAATATTGTCTCAAACAAAAAGGTGCCTGAGGACTGTTTCTGTGTTTAATGCCTTGTCATATAGAAGTTGCTCCATATGAAATCTATAAATAAAACATTTATGGTTTTGCACAACATTAATTTCCTGTTGGATAAAGTCTCTCTTCACTAATTCTCCATGAAACATGATTGGGCTTAATCGCTCATTCAGTATCACAGTGTCGTGTTTCTTCCATAGCAACCAGTTTAGTAACAGCTATGACCAGTATATGGGTAAAAAGCGAAACCATCTCCTTGTTGCTAAGACTGTTGCCATGGAAGTGATGTTAGACTTTCTCCTGATGCATAGATGAATGTGTGTGTGATATCAGAAGTTATGATAAAAAATAATGTTCAGTCTCTTTGACCTGTCTATGAGCCTGTTCACAGTGTGACCGAATGTTTCTTTGACGTTTGCAGATGGAGTTCATTGCCTTACCTGTGCGCTAATGCTGCTCAACTCTGACCTTCATGGCCCAGTAAGTGACCTCTGACCCTCTGCCAGAGTTGCCCGTGTTAACCAGCGAAATGAAGACTGACAGTTTGTTCCGTCTTTGCCAAAAGCACATGAATGCAGTCACCGCTTGTCCTTATCAGAGCATGTTATCGGTGAATCTAATGATCCCTCTGAAGAAGGATATGTCTGGGTCATATTTCACCTCAAAATAAAAAGAAATAAGAAACTAAATGTGCTTAATTGATAATAACTGGTAATTGTAAAAAGTATTTTTGGCGAGGTTGAAATGTTGCCCAGAGATTCACCAACTAGTGAGTAGGATTGGGTATCGTTTGAATTTTATTGATTCCTATTCTTATTGATTCCTATCGATTCCAGTAAGAAAAAATTACTTCAAACATATTTATTCTGTTTTTTTACAAAGTGCTCTGTTGCAGCTGAATCACATGAGCAGCCTACAGAACACTTTTGCCTATGGGTTTAGCAAACAAAATACCACAGCAAAAGCAACTAGACTAGACTAATATAAATTTAAAATATGAAATTGTTAAACACAAGTAAACAGTCAGTAATGAAATGGAAACAAACAAACCAATTAGCAATAGCATGATTAAATACAACTGTACAAATTTCAGGTACAGAAATTGAAATGTAAATATGTAAAAATACTGTAGTTTTTTTTCCCAAAAATAAAATATGGATTATTCCTCATTGAAGTTACAGAAGATATTCAGTGAATGATTTTATTTTGTTCTTTGATTAACATTAAT
This sequence comes from Sinocyclocheilus grahami, assembly GCF_001515645.1. Lineage (NCBI taxonomy): Eukaryota > Metazoa > Chordata > Actinopteri > Cypriniformes > Cyprinidae > Sinocyclocheilus > Sinocyclocheilus grahami. The sequence continues at coordinate 284,592 of NW_015506290.1, forward strand.
GACAGACAGCATGTTTATTAGGCTGCTGTCTCTTTAACACCGAACACACATGGAATGGATCTAAAAATACTGTTATACTTCACAACCGTTTACGTTCACTTAAGACAAAAAACGGCTGTGTTTATGATGATATACCTAAAGTATAAGATATAAACATGATGGTTCGGTGCATACTTCAGTTTTGATGTCACGGTTCGGTATGGTTTCGGGGCAGCATGGGGAGAAAACTAAACATAAAATTGCTTTTTTTATTTTTTATTAAACAGCGGTTTACTGAACAAATAGCGCTTTCTTTAAATAAATTCAGTTATAATTGAAATTTTCCTAAGAATAATAATTTACCTCAGCTTATGCTCTAAATTATAGGGAGCCCTTTTAAGTTACTGTAAGGTTACAATTAACAACAGAGCCCAAGCTTAAATTTAATTACTATTTATTTTTAAATATAATAATCAATACTCAGCTTAAAAATGTATACAAACATGTAAATTGCACATAATGCAGTTTTTATGATAAAATTTCAGTTTGTTGTTGAAATATAGGCTATTAATTTACACATTGGCTGTTTATTTCTTTTTAACACTTTAACATTTCAGTCATGCTGTCATGTGTTAATGTCTCATCTTTTCTTGTCTTTATCAGCATTTTAATCCATCTTGTAGATGTTCTGGGAACTAAGGTTCGCTTAAAGTGGGAACTAAATATCTTTTCCAACTTGAGAACTATATACAGTCACAAATAATTGTTTATTACACAGAATCTGTACCAATATCATGGACCATATGTCAGCATCACTTGAGTGTAGTTTGGGCTCCTCCTCAATGCATCTTATAAATGTTGTCTATGTGTTTCATCCAGTCTGGTTTTCTTCATTAGTAACATACAATTTTATAGGTGTTGAATTTTATTGCATTGTTTCTTATCATGAAGACAGCAGGTTAAGTAAAAATTGGAATATGCAATATAGCGCATTAATTTAGCAAAAATCAGGATTTAAGGAGTAAAGTGAGATTTGACTCCTGGTTAACTAATGGGTCGTGTTTAGTCACTATTTAGTGTGGAATTTTTCTACAATATTCACTCATGACAGTAAAATAGGGCATTATATGTCAATCTACTGCAGTTTTCCCTCTCTTAGTCAGTAGAAAATGACCGAAAATGGTCATGCATGAAAAAACAAACAAACCGTCATATACTGTGAAACCGGTATATTTTTGAAAAATACCATGATATAAATTTTTGGTCATACCGCCCAGCACTAAAATAGCCTACGTTTTGATGTCTATTCATGTTTATTTCGTACTGTAGTAGTAAAGAGAAAGATAGATGGGTCCACGTGTTGCTTGAACTGAGGTGCTAATCTAAAGCAATCATTCATGCTGCATTAGGGAGCGCCGAAACCGGATTTACTGTTTGAATTTCATTATGAAAAAAGTAAAAAAAGTCGTTCATTAAAAAGTAACATAGCACGAAGCCTTTGCGATTACTGGACAGCAAGTGCACTACAAATAATATGAAGTTCACGCATTAACAGAACACAGCATATAGACTAAGATCTTGATAAAGCCATTGTATCGATTCTAAGTGAGAATTGTTAACGATATTGCCAATATCCACTGTTGTAGTTTGTTCAACTTGTGCGCGAAATAGTCACCTGCACTTGTTCTTCGCACGTCTCCGTCATTTCGATCTCTCATGCTGCACAATGGAGCCGGCTTTCAGCAGTTGTGCCGTCAACTCTGATGTGCGGCAGAGATAAGAACTGTTTGAAACACTTTTTTCCACTAAAACTTTGATGCGCATCGTCTCAGTTTATTATGTCAACATAAACTATGTGATCGCAAAACAATCAGGAAAAAAGATATTACGCACATTTTAAAATCATTACATGTAAATTTAGTCGCTACTGGTGACCTCGGCCAAAACTTGTCTCGCAAATCAATAATTTTGGTCACAAATGCGACCGTTTTAGTCGTAGTCTGGAGCCCTGCGTGAGGCATGAGATGTTCATTCATGTTTATTTCGTGTTAAAACTAACAAAGTTAGTAGTAAAAGAGTAAGGGATGATCACACTGCGGTTTGAACTGAACCGTTTATACGATCTGTCGCAACACATCAAAGAGTGCCAAAACCGCATTTATTGTCTGAATTTCCTGACATTTTTTTTACATAATTTGAAAGATGAGACTTTGTTTTTCAAAAGTAGCAATATATAAAACTGGAAGTTTCCAATGAAGTTGCACTCATGCAGTGGTTAAAACAATGCTGTTCAGTTCACATGCATACCGAACCGAAATACCCTTACTGAAAATTTTCGGTATGAAAACGTGTACCGTTACACCCCTATGATATACTGAAGTGCATAATGGTTGGTAAATGTGAAAGAGAAATCGGTTCGAGAACGGACACATGTTCGGTAAGCTTTACCGAGACTGCTGTTCTCTGCGCTCGCAAGTTATTTCCCCTTCTGCACTTAAATTGTTTAAAATCACATTAAAATGTGAACGCAGGAATCATTGAGTGGAATCGAAATGCACGTGGCTTATCGAATACTCGGTTCTTGGCAACTTTGAACCAGTTCTCGATACCCAAACCTACTAGTGAGTCAAGGATGTTATAAACTTGTTCTTAGATGTTTTGTGTTTGGCTTTATTTTGGATATTATCTGTGATCAAATTTTCAGGGTTAAACCTGTGAAATCTGCATGAATGTGCCTAAATATAAATAGCTCAATTCAAGCAGAGGAGGAAAACAGAAAGAAATTATTCAGATATGTGCCATTAGTAACTACAGTGTAGTGAAGAAGAAGAAAGTTCTGCACCCCCCACCGTTTCCTCAGTGAAATGTGAGGTGCATTCTGGGTTCTCTAAGAATAGCTCCTCTCATTGGTCTCCATGGTGTTTGATCATGTGTCTTGAAACTTACAGGACGCTGTGTTTTGAGTGTGACACGCTCAGTAGAACGCATGTGCCATGGAGACGTAGAGATTTCATGCCCACGCCGCAGCACTCCTCTAGACGCTTTCATTTCAAACGTTGTTTAGTTTCATGTCATGTGGGTGAATACAGCTGAAAGTTGACGCCCACACAAAATACATGGCTGCATTTGTGGAGGGAAGCGTTATGCATATCACACAGGTTATATAGAGACAGAGCAGGTGCTGATGATGGCTAAATCTCATCAAAACCTGTCCTGGCTTGACAAAATGTGAAAGATGAAAGAAGAAATGTATAATTTACATAAAGAAATCAAAAGTTACTTTGTGGAACCAATAAAGACTTCATTAATGCTATGTCTGTTAGCTTTGAGGTCAGCTACTGCATTCCTGAAAGCTGACAAAATAAATGTATAGCAAATAGATGCATTAAAATTGGCAGGAATATGGTCCAGATTTTTGTCCACTTGCAGGCTCTTTTGCTTAACATGCTTAACAGCTGTGTCATAACTGAAGCCTGTTGTCTTTGGTGTGTCCCACCCAAGCGTTCTGTTTCAACAGGACACACACTACCGTTCAAACGTTTGGGGTCAGTACAATTTTTTGATTAATTAAAAAAAACTAAACAATACTTTTATTCAGCAATGATGCATTGAATTGATCAAATGTGACAGTAAAGACTATATTGACTATATTGTTACAGAAAGTTTCTATTTCAGTAAATGATGTTCTTTTGAATTTTCCATTCATGAAAGAATCCTGAAAAAATTAGGTTTAAGCAGCACAATCAGAAATAACAATCAGAAATGTTTCTTGAGCAGCAAATCAGCATATTAGAATGATTTCTGAAGATTATGTGACACTGAAGACTGGAGCAATGATGCTGAAAATTCAGCTGCGCGTCAGAAATAAATTACAGTTTAACATTATAAAAACTAGAATAGTATTTATTTATTTATTTATTGCCAAACACCCTCGTTGTTTGGAATTTTGCTTGGTGAGCTCATCAACAATAATAACAAACATTTAAAATACATACACTATATAAATACATACACATACACAACTATCTATGTCCTATCAATTATAAGGAGTGAAATACAGATGCATAGACACCAGAGGAATTAAGAGCATGAACAATCCTACAATAAGTGCTGTTCAGAAAACGTGTAGACTTAGTTTTAATTGCTCTAAGGGGTCCACAGTATTGCAGTATTACTGTTTTTACTGTATATTTGACTAAATAAATTCAGTCTTAAGTAGAAGAGACTTCTTTCAGAAACAAAAAAACAGCACTTATCAAGCCATATCCTGTGGTCTTTCAGATTTGTTTTTATTGGGACATTTTTTGTGACAAGACAATTAACTGCATTTTCCAGCAATGCAAAAATGTCATTATATTTAGCTATTTGTAATAGCTAATGGACGTCATCCTGTTTGAGAACGTTGTTTTATTTTTTTTATTTAAAGTAGCTTTAATTGCATTCATTATAACATACTTGATTTATTCACAATTCTGCATTACAATAATGAGAATGAGATTTTGGGGGCAGTGGAATAAACAAATGCGTTTGCATTGTATATATCTGTATAAAATCTGCTTACTGAGCAAGGCCCGAATGTTTTTTTTTTTTTTGGGGGGGAATTATTTGTTGTTTTTGCAAAATAGCGTTTTATTCTCATTCAGTCTTTGCTGACTTTGTGATCTGTGCTGCGGGCCCATGTCATATCAGAAAGAGAAAAATGGCTTGATGTGCTGTTAAAGTGATGGATGACAGGAGGCTATAGCATCACTTCACCGATGAAACTGCAGCGTGAGATCTTGTGGAATCGTGTATTTCGAAGCAGCCTGTGTCTCTCTTTGATATCTCGTGCCAGTCTGAACATTTGTCCAAACTCGGCTGGTGCTGGCAGGAACAGTAAAGTCAGTGGAACAAACACCGTCTGCGCTTTATTTTAGAATGCAAGCGCCGCTCCTTCAGTCTTTGTCTGTGACATTATACAAGCAGCAATCTGATGCTGTGAAGGAGGAATCGAGGTTCAGACAGAGTAATTGTAGAGGATGTATAACAGCAGCAGTCGCTGTACAGTATGTGGTAACTGTAGGCGCTTGTGAAATGCTTAAAAGTTCCTCTGGAAATCCTACGGCGGGTCAGTGTTGTTCGTATTGTGAGAAGTAGCAATTGTGACATTTTCTCTGCTTGCTTATATATGATCTGTTATACCAGCGCTATGAAAATGAAACATTTTCCTCCTCACGTATTTTGGTAATTTGCCTTCTCATAAAAACAAACACAGAACTACTGTGACCAAAACAAAGACAAATTATTTTTGGACCGGTATGCTGTAAGAAAATGCAAACTTGTAAGTGTTTTTGTATTTTAATATGAAATGTTTTGTAGTTAAACATGTGCACGCACTATATACAGTGCACAGCATAAATGATCTCACCCTCTATGAAAACCTAACAAATTCAGCAGTTACTTCGTACTTAGAAGACATGTTAAGGTTTTTCAGAGACATAATGTTCCTGCAAGTCTGCTTGATCAGTTACCAAAGCAGCATGTCAAAATTATTCAGGAAAATAAGACTTTCTTATCAAAATGATCAAATGTTGTGTTGCAAAAATGAGCACACCCTCCTCAGAGTTACTAAATAGAATTAAATAAATTACAGGTATGTTGCACCAAAGCATTGAAAGAGAAGTAAAAGTAAAATTAAAAGTGTTAAAAAGCCCACTAAAGCATTCTCAGACTTCTTTCTTAGCACACAGGAGGACATTTGGGATACAGTTTGTGATCAGGTGCCAAGAAGGGTCAGAGCAGTATACTAAATACTAGAATATTATACATTTGTTGAATTAAATCGAGGGTGTACTCATTTCTGCAATCCTTCATTTAAACAAAATTGGCTAATTTACTTATTTGACAGATATTAAGGACATATATTTTTCTGTTTTTATTAAGGAAATGTTTCAAATTTCAATTTTGCCATCTTTCCATGAATTGTATTAGTAATCATAATCACAGGGGTTTATTCATTTATGCTGTGCACTGTGATAGCTCCGAGCTCAACTGTGAAACAGCCCAGAGCAAATGCTCAGGGGACTTTTGTCATGAGTTCGTGATTACATACTGCAGTTAAATAATCTCATGCTATTACATTATCCGTTTCGGATTGTTGAGTTAAATGCATCCTTATGGAGGTGTCGAAATGCTGAATCAATTCATTCACTTACAACAGCACTTAATGGGAGCAGCGTCAGAGGGCAGAGCGTCACGTTATTTAAAGGGGACGTTAACACGTTAACGAGTAGCAAATGATTAAGTAGCTGCATTGGTTACTTTTATGCCACTGATAAAGCTTTTATATGTAGTTTGGGGTAACAAAGGGGTTTTATAGGTTTGACTGAAATAATAATGCAATAACTGACACTTTAAATCAATGGTTCAAGAAACAACAACAATTTTTTTTTTTTACAAAAAACAGATAAAGACAAAAAAGTAGCCATTGATAATATCTAAACAATGTGGTAGTATAGTATATAGTATATAGTATCCAAATCAAAATGTAATGCAATTAATTTAAGTGTGATTTATGTGTCTATTATGTGCAATGTCTTAGCCACTAGGGATTGTTACATAGGGCTATACAGGCATCTAGTGGCAACACAATGATATTACAGATACTAAATTGTGCAAAATGTTTATCTTAACAGTCAATTTACAAATAATGCATTCAGATTTGTGGAACTCAATGCACTGAATCGCCACAAATTAGTGTCGTTACTATGACAACCAATTTGAATGTGACAAGCAACTGGTGTCTGAAAATAATTAATTGCATATTATATAATACATAATTAATGTTATTGGGGGGGGGGGCAATAGGGATTTCGCCTAGGGTGTCAAATTGGCTAGAAACGGCCCTGATGACACTTACATTGTCGTCGCATTTCGTGCGCCACTGATAAGGCTGCCTGACGGCTGACACAGACCTAAAATTCGAATGCAACATTTTTTTGTATTCGAATGTGGATTTTTTTTTTCCCCCTGACGAATATTTGAAATTCTAATTAATTTTTTTTACAGCCCTAGTAAGTGATGCTCGCAAAGATTTAAATGTATGCTGTTGCTGGTGCTAATCTGAAGTGTACAATGCATTCAAGATCTACTGTGTTTTTCAGTTCTTTCATTCCGTGGGAATCAAGCCCAGGAACTTGCTGTTGCTGGCGCTTTGCTGTATTGTTTGAGCTACAGGAACACACGAAAAGATGCATAGGAACAACAAAAATGAATGCAAAACTGTTGATAACCATATTAAATACAGTATTTAGAAGCTTCTTCAGCCAAAAAAGATGTAATGCTCATACTTAAATTGTAATCCATGCTGTATATATTTAACTTTTTTCAAGAGGGATTATAAATTGATTTAGAATTTATTCAAAAATACGTTGGATTTATTTAGAACACAGATAATCAGTTCATCATTTGTGAGTTCATGACATGATCATGGCAAGGAAACTTGAATGATCATGAATACTTTTAGATTACTTTATCTAACTTGTTTAAATTTACCATATTGATAAAAAAAGTGAGGAGAAATAAAATATATTCCTTTGTTTTTGTATCAACACCATAAAATGCATTGAACATTACATTACACTAGGGTTTCCAATAGTGGGGTTAATGTAAGAACTGCAGTGGGTTTGTGAGTTGATAAAAAGCTATTAATTAAATCATAAAAAAAAAAAACTAATTTAAACACTTGAAAACTAAAAATATCAGAAAAAGTCAGTTTGACCATTAACAACATCAGAGAATTATAAATATGCAAATGTGTTGTTAAATTAATGAAATATTCATTTCCTAAATTTCAAATAAAAATTTTATTTTAAGGGGATTGTCTGACAAAAACATTTGGGAATCTCTGCATTATATGAACAAACATTAATAAACGTGAAAACAGCAATGACATTACATGTCATTACATCTTCCAGGTTTGAAATATTTCTGTCCAGAGGTCACTGGATATGATGAAGACATCGTGTTTCGCAGCTGTACATCGCCAGTGTTTAGTAACTTGCATAATCATTTGTTTCATACATGGTCTAATTGCTTTAGAGGTGTTCCCCCCAATTCAGAAGCATGGTTTGCAAATTTAAAGGGGTCATATGATGTTGCTAAAAATAACAGTGTTTGGTGTAATGAAATGTGTTTATGTGGTTTAAGGTTCAAAAAACACATTATTTTCCACATACTGTACATTATTGTTTCTCCTCTATGCCCCGGCTTTCTGAAACACGTCGATTTTTACAAAACTCATCGATCTGAAAAGCGAGGTGTGCTGTGATTGGCCAGCTATCCAGTGCGTTGTGCTTGGCCGAATACCTCAAGCGTGTGACGGAAATGTTACGCCCCTGTGTTTCCATGTGTCCTGGTTCGACGATGATTATGATTATAATGACTTATACTGTGTTTTTACTCTTTGCATTGCATATTGCGCCGCGTAAACATAAAACCATGTCTGCATTTGTGATCGGAGAAATGACAAACAACAAGTGCTACTCTACACTGCTCAAACTCGCGTTTGAATCATCAGTGGCAAATCCTTTAAATATAAAAAACGTACTTACAGTCTGTGAGGTTGAAGCGCCAGACTGTCCTTGCAAAGTTGGAACTGCCCCACTTTATAGAAGCATTATGTCCTCTTTTGGAAGGCCAAACAAGGTAGTTTCGCTTTCACAGCGAAACACACAGTGGCTTGAGTAAACGGTGCGGCCGGCAGATTCGACGAAGAAGCGTCCGGAGGGCTTTGCAGCAACCACATGTGATGGCCCCGGGCTGGACTCCGCTTTGTCCATGGTGAAAGCCGATCCGGCGATCCACAGCACGAAGTTGATGTATTTCCTCAGCGACCAGCACGGATCAGCTCCAGGCATGACGAAGTGGATATCGTCCTCTTTTGGAAGACCAAACAAAGTAGTTTCGCTCTCACAATGAAACACAGCGCCTTCACGACATGGCGGCAGCGTCAACAATACTACAGCGAGAATAAAAGTTACGCCTTCTTTCTTTGCGTGAACATTTGGGAGGTGTTATGCAAATCTTCCCACATAGTGAGGTAGACATGTGGGGGCGTGTTAGAACGAGGCCTTTTTGGAGGGCGTGGACAAGTCTTAACTTTTATAAAGAATATCTCTTTGGATTTGAGACTTTAGTCTTTGCAAATTTACAGATCTTCTTTATGCACCAAGAGCTTGTAACACTCCAAAGAGAAAGAAACAATTGAACTCGCATCATATGACCCCTTTAATACATGATATTTGTGAATATATTCAAAGCTAATTGGTATGACACCGTATAGGACCTTTAGAAAGGAAAATTGAAAAAGAGAGAGAGAGAAAAAAGATTTAAGCAGAATAAGCAAATTATGAATAAATTACTGCCATTGTGAATATGTAATCCTGTAGTCCATAAAAAAGTAACTAATCTGATTATGAGCAATTTAAAACGTAATATGCTTTAATTATGAGTGCTTAATTTTCAGAATTTGATTATGTAATCCAGATTACATGCAACTGCCCAGCCCTGACCATCAGATCTGTGGCCCACCTGCTAGACAATCCTTGTCCCATGTTTCCTCTGATATGTCCGGTTCTGGCACCATCACTGCAGCCAAGACAGGCCAAAACAGCCCCATGTGAACTCAGCCAAAATCAGCGGACTTAAATAATTAAATACCCCCCCGCCACCACTAACTCTTCCGGATAGTGCACCTTTTATGTCACGCTTTAATAAAATGAATACACTTCACACACTGACAGGATGTGTATTGCATGCTTAATAAATTGGCAGTAACTTCAGTAAGCACTTTATAAGGCATTATATAAAGCTGCACCAAAAGCGAGTGCCCTTGCTGAGTGTTTGTCGTGACTGTCCTCTGCCAACTCCATGAGCTGGCTACTTTATGAGCTTTTTATGGTCCGCTCGCAGGTATCACCACACTGAATGACTCACAAGCTGTCTGCCTTAATGAGAGAAGAGTGTCAAATGCAGTTTTATGCAAAAGTTTGGGCACCCCTGATAATTATCATAATTTCAATTTATAATCTGCTAGGCTTTCGAAGCTGCAACTTCATTTGGATATAATTTATACCTTATGGATACATTAACATTTAAATTCTGAAATAACATTTATTGAATCAACAGAAACAATGCAATGTGAATCACAACAAAAACGGACAGGTGCAAAAATTTGGGCACCCCAATGGAATAATCACATAAGTATTTAGTAGAGCCACCTTTTGCTGAAATAACAGCCTGTGGATGCTTCTTATAGCCACTGAAAAGTCCCTGAACTCTGACTGCAGGTATTCTGACTATTCTTCCTTGCAAAATATCTGCTGGTTTGATGGCTGCCGAGTGTGGACAGCCTGCTTCAAGTCAATCCATAGATGTTTGATGATATTCAAGTCTGGGGACTGCGATGGCCGTTCTAGAACATTGTATCTGTGCCTGTGCATGAATTCCTTGGTAGATTTGGAGCAATGCTTTAGGTTATTGTCCTGCTGAAACAGCCAACCCTGGTGTAACTTCAACCTCTTGACCTATTCTTGAACATTGTTCTTAAGAATCTCCTGATACTGGGTGGAATCCATGCAACCCTCAACTCTGATAAGGTTTCTAGTACCTGTGCCTGCCACACAGCGCCATAGCATGATGGACCCTACACCAAATTTAATAGTGGGGAGCAGGTTCTTCTTTCTGCCATGTAAAGCGCCTCTGGTGGTGACCAGATAACTCTTAGTTTCATCTGTCCACGACACATTATTCCAAAATAATTCAGGCTTGTCCAGATGAGCCTTTGCATACCTCAAACGACTCCGCTTGTTGGCAGTACCCAGAAAAGGCTTTTTCTGCGTCACCCTTCCATTGAGCTGTTCCTTGTGCAAAGTGCACTGATTGTGGAATGATGTACAATGACATTATCAGCAGCGAGATGTTCTTGGAACTCTTTGGAGGTGGTCTGTGGTTTGTCTGTGACCATTCTAACCATTCTTTGCTGTTGCCTTTCAGATATTTTTTTCAGCCTACCACATCTTTCCTTGACAGGGACTGTTCCTGTGGCCTTCCATTTTCTAACTATATTTCTGACTGTGGGGACAGAGACCTTAAAACTTTGTGAAAATTTTTGTATCCTTCTCCTAATTCATATTGACAAATTATCCTAGTTTTTAGTTCATTAGGGAGTTCTTTTGAGGTTCCCATGTTGCTACTTTCCAGTAGAGAATCAAGGAGAAGCACAACTAGCAATTAGCTACCTTAAATATAATTTCCCATGATGGGTTGCACCTTAGTTTGCAGTGTTAAGGTTCACTGAGCCAATCAAATCAATATTGTGTTGTAATTAATCAGCAATAAGAGACTACAGGTATTAAAATCAACACAATTGAAAGGGTGCCCAAACTTTTGCACAGCCTATTTTTCACATTTGACTTTATTTCATACAACGCAGTACTGCTACACTAAGAATTTCTTTCTGAAAAACATCACATTATGCTCTAGAAACATCTTTCTCTAGAAACTGAATGGCATATCACTATAATATTTTCTTATAAAGAAAGCTAATTATTATGCAGCCTCAGAGGGGTGCCCCAAACTTTTGCATAAAACTGTATGTCTTTTTGATGTTTGGTCACACGAATTCTTGCAGTGGATGCTGTTAATCTAGTCTAGGTTTAGTTAGTTCAGTGCTGTGGAATTGCCTTGGTCATTTTGGCATCTAGCAGACCAATCAGACAGCTTTATTAAGTTCTGAGACGGCAAGGTCAGAATCATTTAAAGTTGTTTTCCAGCTTATTTCAATGGCACTTTTAGAGTGAATTGTAGCACAAGGTCAAGTTTTCAGTTGTGTGAGTCACCGTCTTGTTTTCTGCAGTAAAATCAGCCTGCCACAACTCAAACTATATTGATGGATCATTTTGTCCTTTCATATTTCTTGGTTGGCATCTGAAGGAACTCTGGTAAATTGGTGACTGATCCGCATAGAGCCAGCAGCACCTTTGAAGCAGAACGTAATGTTTTATGTTATCATTAGATCATATGTTTGGGGGAAAAGTGCTTCTAATTTTACTACATGTTATCTGGAGTGCAGAGCGGCTTATTAAATGCACATATATATTTTGGGGCTGTCAACTTATGTGATTAATTTCATATCAGTAAATGATGCAAACCCGCTTTATTTATTTATAAACCCAAATACATCAGTGACCTTCTGATTCCTTACTCTCCTCAAAGAGCACTTACGTCTAGTAATCAGCTTCTTGCAGTTTTATAGATGGTCAAATCACTCATGCATACTGTTTCCTATACAATGATGCTAGCCAATCATAACTGTGGCCGATTACTGACAAGCCTTAAAGGACCCGCCCCTTAAAAATAGGTCGTTTTAGAGAGAGGCTCAGAATGAGAGTTGAAAATAATAATTTTTCCAAATATTTTTTTTGTGCAAAAAAACTTTATTAACATTATAAGTAAACCTCTAGGAACATAAAATAATAATAAAATAAAAAAATCCATGTCTTGACCCCTTTAATGTTTCTTCCTATAAAATAATACAAGCATATGAAAAACTACTTAAGGTAGGTTATGCAAGGTTTTTTCTGCACTGTGATTTAAGGGCAGTTTTATCACCGTAAGAAACATTGTGGCTTGTTAAGAGCGTCTTTTCAGAACAACTGTGGAGACAGACTCAAATAAATTGAAAGCATCAGTGTCAGTAAATGTGAAAGACTGCGTGTCTCCGTTTAATTGGCAAACACCACGCACATGGAACAGTTTGTCACATATCTCTTGCAGTATTAAAGTCTCTTTTAATATATCAAATATCTAATTTCTCAGTCTGCTCTAGTTACACACAGTCAATTGGTGACTGACCATTATGTATTATTGAAATGTTCACAAGTTTAATGTTGGTGTGTTTATGATTATAGCCTTGTTTGCAGTTGTGACGTACGTGGCTGGTCATCTTGACACAACTGATATCCAGAAGTAACCGTATATATGTGTAACAGTATTAGCTAGTGAAGACTATTGTGAAAAATGCATTTCATTGATAGTCTTTAGCCATAGCTAACTTAGATACTCATAGCTAAGCCTTGCTTGTTATTGGAATGCATATTAGTGGTGCATTATTAAATTTGAAATCAAATACTTCCCTTCTACTGTATGTATGATGCGAAAAACAGTACGGCAAAAAATGTCCAAATTCATAGTAGACAAAAGTAGGGCTGAACGATTAATTGCATTTGCGATAGTATCGCGATATGAAAAAATTAGATTTTTCAACCACAGAGACTGCGATTACACTCGGTCACGTGACCCACGAGAGTAAAGAGGTGTGTTCGACTTGAAGATCGATCGGTGTATGACATCAAAGTACGGCGAGAGAAAGCATAAGGAGACGACACTCGCCCATCGGTCTAAGCAGCGCTTCAAGTCGAACACATCTAAGCAGTCTTCAGAGGAAGCATCAAGTTGGCACGCTACAGTGTTGCCAAGTCTGCAGTTTGGGGAACCCCTCCAAAAAACTTGTTTTTACCCCCTGGAACGCGATTTGACCATCGCTGCCATTTCTGTTGCATATGTGAAACATCGAACGGTAAATGGAACCGAAAGCATAACGAAACCGCGCTACGCGTTTGAACTGCGCAGCGCTTCGAGTGTAGAGCCTGGTTTATACTCGCGCGAAGGTGCGTGCAGCAAAAATTATGCGAATATTGAGGAAAGGATGGATGGTTTTCATGCTAAAGTAAAGTAAAAGACCGCTTCTTAACCCAAAGGTGAACATGTTGGTATTCTTGGGCTAGAAGTTGGTATGCTTACAAGGTTGGAAGTTCAACAAATCAGTCAATATACTACTGTGATTGTAGTTGTTAAATAAAAATGTCATACATATCAATTCATGCATCACCTAATTTCATCGTAACATATAGGTCTTGCCTACAGAAAATAACATTTATGTTTAATCTATCTATAATAGTGTGTTGGTCATACTATACAATGATTTATAGCTTGTCTTTGTTGAATAATACAGAACATAAAGAGCTTAAAAAAATTATTGCGTATTAAATCGCAATCGCAATATTGGTAAAAAAAAAATTGCAAGTAATTGGGCAGGTTTTGTTGTGAAAACCTGGCAACCCTGGCACGCTACACACTGAAATGTTTGAAAGCGTATATATGAATGTACTTAAAAACGGCACATGGGAAATTCAGGGCTCCAGAATGTAACCATTTTTTTCTGCCTGTGTGAATAAATTTTGTGAGCGGTCGCACTGGCGCGACCATCGCTGCCATTTCTGTTGCATATGTGAAACATCGAACGGTAAACGGAACCGAAAGCATAACGAAACCGCGCTACGCGTTTGAACTGCGCAGCGCTTCGAGTGTAGAGCCTGGTTTATACTCGCCACGTCAGCACGAGCGCGAAGGTGCGTGCAGCAAAAATTATGCGAATATTGAGGAAAGGATGGATGGTTTTCATGCTAAAGTAAAGTAAAAGACCGCTTCTTAACCCAAAGGTGAACATGTTGGTATTCTTGGGCTAGAAGTTGGTATGCTTACAAGGTTGGAAGTTCAACAAATCAGTCAATATACTACTGTGATTGTAGTTGTTAAATAAAAATGTCATACATATCAATTCATGCATCACCTAATTTCATCGTAACATATAGGTCTTGCCTACAGAAAATAACATTTATGTTTAATCTATCTATAATAGTGTGTTGGTCATACTATACAATGATTTATAGCTTGTCTTTGTTGAATAATACAGAACATAAAGAGCTTAAAAAAATTATTGCGTATTAAATCGCAATCGCAATATTGGTAAAAAAAAAATTGCAATTAGATTATTTTCCAAAATCGTTCAGCCCTAGACAAAAGTACCCGCAAATGCAAATGAGCAGCTGCTCCTCCCGCCTTTTCCAGAATAGGGCTGATGCATTTACAGCTCCTACCTCAGATACTCTGATAAAAAAACATCTGTTTGGTTTTGATTATCATGTCGTGCTGAAATCATGTGTTTTAAACCATATTAGTTTAAACTTCTGAAATATGGTTTTCTGAGCGCACACATCTGAAGCAGGCGGTTCAGCGGTTGCAAATGGCATGTGAGTACTAAACTAAGTTCTCTTTCATGTCTTATTGTGCTTAAACTGTCAAATACACACAAGTTTATGTTAAAAACAAACATAAGTCTGTGAAGGTAAACAGCTGGGAGAGATATTGCGTGTTTATGTTAGACCTGTGTATTAAGCGACAGCAGCGTAATATACAGTACTATACTGTTGTCTACGCTGTTAATAAAACCAAAACAATAAAATAAAAGCAGAAAATCACTCACTGCTCTGGACTGAATAACATCTATAGCTGTAATAAGAAGACATGTCTCTTTTAAATGCTCTAGCATGCAGATAAACACGAGCGGATTGTGTGCGGTTCACTCAGAATCTGCTAATACAGCACTGTCCATCAACAGTCGTGGCCGGTGCTTGTAAAATGTGACGTCACATTTTACAGATTCTGCAAACAGCTTGTGCTGAGACACTGCTTATGATTTATAGGGATTAAAAAAGGAGCGGGTGGATTTGTATCATTATAGGGTGGTTGTGTGCACACCCTGCCAATTTTGCTGTGAATTTTGCATAAAAGGTGGCCTTTAAATATTACTGGGTGTTCACACTGATAGCAGTATGTGTCGCGCATGTGATCCACCTGATTATAGTGGTGGCGTGGACCAGTCATCCTCCAGCAGGCATAGTATGCAAGCTCAGCGGTAAACTTAGACATGTAATGCCAAGTTCACACTACAGGATTTTAAAGGAACACGCCACTATTTTTGAAAATAGGCTAATTTTCCAACTCCTCTAGTGTTAAACAGTTGAGTTTTACCATTTTCGAATCCATCCAGCCGATCTTCGAATCTGACGGTAGCACTTTTAGCTGTAGCTTAGCGTAGATCATTGAATCCGTTTAGACAGTTAGCATCTCGCTCAAAAATGACCAAAGAGTTTAGATTATTTTCCTATTACCTAGCTGGGGACTATTATCAGGCGCTGCGTAATATCATTGCGTCTGCTGCACCCATGGTACGGCAGCAAAGTTCCTTGATTTTTACGCCGGAATGAGAGCATAGTTCCTAGCCATATCGGCCTAGAATATCGCAACTTTTCATTTTCCGTCGGTCTTAGTACACGATGTAACTACAGAAGAGTCACTAGTTCACACTACAGGATTTTAAGCCCGATTTGCAAGTTAACGAGCTTGCCGACAGGTCGGGCTGTGATCGGGGGAAAATCACTCGGCAATCTTTGTGTGAGAACAACTCAACGATGCATCAAAGAGGCTCGCTGACACGTCGCCGACGCCTCGCAGATGACAAACAAATATCTAGCATGCTAAATATCTGGACCGGTCGGCCGACTCAACATCACGTGGTGTCAGGTGTCGTGATGAGCTACAGCTAATGAGAGAGCAAAGCATGGGTTGAGGTCAGCAGTAAAAAAACAGCAGCAGTAGCAGCAGCAGCAACACGGCTTTAAGAAAAGTTTGGACAAGAAATGGAGCAAATTTTTTCATCAAGCAAACAAGTTGCAGCACTAATTTCTTCCCGATGTTCATTTTAAAATAAACAACTCCTGTTTCACTTGTTGTTTCGTGTCATTCCCGTTCAACTTCTCGCGCGTGTTTTCGTGACAAAACGTGGTTTGGGGACAGGATAGAGTCGTTGGGGGACAGAGATGTTGTCAGCTCATGTAGTGTGTGACTCTCTGTAGCGAATCATTTACGTAGTGTCGCATAGTGTGAACACCACAACGACTTCAAGACAGACAATCAAGTCATGTGGTCTGAACAGCACAGCGATCTGTCCTGGAGTGTGAACTTAGCTTAAGGAGGAACTAGACATGGCTCAGGTCTAGAGTCCAGATGTATAGCGTTTGAATGTTCAGGTCCTGCTCTTGTCCTGATATACTGAAATCCTTTGCGATCTTTGGATTTGTTGGAGGTCTGGCCTTTAAAACCGAGACATGAGTGACTGAACGCCTCCATGTAATCAGACACCAATCAACTGCCGCCACACTTATGACGCTTCTATTCTTATCAGACCTATTTTTGCTGGACTCAACACACATAATGCTGAAGGTGTTTGCCAGGCTCTTGGGTAAGACACGATGACCTGTGATGAATTCAGCAGAAACATAAACCGTCATTTTCAACACTAGATCTATTGTATTGTCATTTTAAGCCTGGCAAACAAAAATGCTTTGCTTGTGAAGTGTGCTTGTGCATCTTTTGTTACAATAAATGACACCTGTATTGCTCACTTGTCTTTATCGCTCTACTTATTTGTCAGTTTAATTAATCTCTCTGCATATCTTGTTAGAGACTTTGATACATATTCTTTTGGAGAGAACTGATTCTGATTGTTCTCCTGCTAATCCAGAACTAAAAAGTAAATAAATAAGAAAAGAATGAACATTTCAAGTGTTTAATTTAATAGAGATGGCTTGTCTTTATGGCAGGATGCTTATGGAATGATTGTGTGATATCAGGTTTATAAACGCAGGTGATGTGACGCAGCTCATCTGTCTGAAAATAAAGTGTTAAATCAAAGGTCAAAAGATTAATAACTATATTAGATGGAAAATCGCAGTGGCTATCTTTAGACAACTGCTGCTTTACACAAGTAGAGGACAGCTTATTCTTCAGTGTTACAGATCCCAGTGTAGTGATGCTTTTATTCTTTTACAGGGTTTCCTTGGGTCCTTAAGTCTTAAATTTAGTTGTATCAAAATCAAAGCCATGAAAGTCCAAAATGCCTTAAATGGTAGAATAAAAGTCTTAATTGTAATTTCAAGAGATCTTAAATTTGGGGACAAAAAGACAAGAATCATGATATGACAGGATTAAACTTCAAAAGGTTATTATTTCATTGAATAAATATGAACGATGCACATTTCAAGTCAAAACGTGTTGCAGGTGTTATATGAATGTGTTACTTGATAAAGTAGCATTTATGAGTACAGCAGAGTACAGGTCTTTCCACCTACTGGCAGAGAATGAATTTACATTTTCAATAAGCCCGTCTGCTGTTTTTGTTCAGACCAATGTGAAAATCCACCCATGTTTTTAAGCAGCAAACACACCGTTGTGAATGTGAACTGGTGGATCGATAAGCGAAGTAAATGTGCCCTCTAAAAATCTAAACAATGATTGATGAAACAATAATTGATACTTTTGACTCTTTTCTTAAAAAATGGTTTAAAATGTGAAGTTGATCATTTTATAAAACTTTATTTTTGTGAAAACCTCATTTTATGGTTTAATGTTGCCCTACCATTCGGACGGTATTAATTTTATATGTGTGTGTTATTGTGTTTATGGTAGAGCTCTATCTCAGCGGACAGTTTTCAGTTGAGGTCAGCAGTAAAAAAACAGCAGCAGTAGCAGCAGCAGCAACACGGCTTTAAGAAAAGTTTGGACAAGAAATGGAGCAAATTTTTTCATCAAGCAAACAAGTTGCAGCACTAATTTCTTCCCGATGTTCATTTTAAAATAAACAACTCCTGTTTCACTTGTTGTTTCGTGTCATTCCCGTTCAACTTCTCGCGCGTGTTTTCGTGACAAAACGTGGTTTGGGGACAGGATAGAGTCGTTGTCAGCTCATGTAGTGTGTGACTCCCTGTAGCGAATCATTTACGTAGTGTCGCGTAGTGTGAACACCACAACGACTTCAAGACAGACAATCAAGTCATGTGGTCTGAACAGCACAGCGATCTGTCCTGGAGTGTGAACTTAGCTTAAGGAGGAACTAGACATGGCTCAGGTCTAGAGTCCAGATGTATAGCGTTTGAATGTTCAGGTCCTGCTCTTGTCCTGATATACTGAAATCCTTTGCGATCTTTGGATTTGTTGGAGGTCTGGCCTTTAAAACCGAGACATGAGTGACTGAACGCCTCCATGTAATCAGACACCAATCAACTGCCGCCACACTTATGACGCTTCTATTCTTATCAGACCTATTTTTGCTGGACTCAACACACATAATGCTGAAGGTGTTTGCCAGGCTCTTGGGTAAGACACGATGACCTGTGATGAATTCAGCAGAAACATAAACCGTCATTTTCAACACTAGATCTATTGTATTGTCATTTTAAGCCTGGCAAACAAAAATGCTTTGCTTGTGAAGTGTGCTTGTGCATCTTTTGTTACAATAAATGACACCTGTATTGCTCACTTGTCTTTATCGCTCTACTTATTTGTCAGTTTAATTAATCTCTCTGCATATCTTGTTAGAGACTTTGATACATATTCTTTTGGAGAGAACTGATTCTGATTGTTCTCCTGCTAATCCAGAACTAAAAAGTAAATAAATAAGAAAAGAATGAACATTTCAAGTGTTTAATTTAATAGAGATGGCTTGTCTTTATGGCAGGATGCTTATGGAATGATTGTGTGATATCAGGTTTATAAACGCAGGTGATGTGACGCAGCTCATCTGTCTGAAAATAAAGTGTTAAATCAAAGGTCAAAAGATTAATAACTATATTAGATGGAAAATCGCAGTGGCTATCTTTAGACAAATGCTGCTTTACACAAGTAGAGGACAGCTTATTCTTCAGTGTTACAGATCCCAGTGTAGTGATGCTTTTATTCTTTTACAGGGTTTCCTTGGGTCCTTAAGTCTTAAATTTAGTTGTATCAAAATCAAAGCCATGAAAGTCCAAAATGCCTTAAATGGTAGAATAAAAGTCTTAATTGTAATTTCAAGAGATCTTAAATTTGGGGACAAAAAGACAAGAATCATGATATGACAGGATTAAACTTCAAAAGGTTATTATTTCATTGAATAAATATGAACGATGCACATTTCAAGTCAAAACGTGTTGCAGGTGTTATATGAATGTGTTACTTGATAAAGTAGCATTTATGAGTACAGCAGAGTACAGGTCTTTCCACCTACTGGCAGAGAATGAATTTACATTTTCAATAAGCCCGTCTGCTGTTTTTGTTCAGACCAATGTGAAAATCCACCCATGTTTTTAAGCAGCAAACACACCGTTGTGAATGTGAACTGGTGGATCGATAAGCGAAGTAAATGTGCCCTCTAAAAATCTAAACAATGATTGATGAAACAATAATTGATACTTTTGACTCTTTTCTTAAAAAATGGTTTAAATACTAAAATGTGAAGTTGATCATTTTATAAAACTTTATTTTTGTGAAAACCTCATTTTATGGTTTAATGTTGCCCTACCATTCGTACGGTATTAATTTTATATGTGTGTGTTATTGTGTTTATGGTAGAGCTCTATCTCAGCGGACAGTTTTCACAGCCTGATGGTAGATTTACAGTGCTGCCATACATACTGGTTCCATTTCTTCATTATTGATTTAACGGTACTCAAAGGATATTCAGTACAAGTCGAAATATTCTTGAAATCCCTGCTTTGTGATTTTCAATGAACTTTTTGGGAAGTTGCTTAGAGTGATTTTTCTTAATGTGCTTATATGTGCTCGTGTAAACGCATGTGAAGTTGATCATTTTATAAAACTTTATTTTTGTGAAAACCTCATTTTATGGTTTAATGTTGCCCTACCATTCGGACGGTATTAATTTTATATGTGTGTGTTATTGTGTTTATGGTAGAGCTCTATCTCAGCGGACAGTTTTCACAGCCTGATGGTAGATTTACAGTGCTGCCATACATACTGGTTCCATTTCTTCATTATTGATTTAACGGTACTCAAAGGATATTCAGTACAAGTCGAAATATTCTTGAAATCCCTGCTTTGTGATTTTCAATGAACTTTTTGGGAAGTTGCTTAGAGTGATTTTTCTTAATGTGCTTATATGTGCTCGTGTAAACGCCTGTTCACAGTGCATGTAACACTGCATTCACAACTCAAGCTTTCTGGTGCGCATGTAGTTGTGCTCACTGTCCATGATCAAGGGATCTCCAGAAGGATTAATCCGCTGAATGTTTTATTTCTGAGTAATCTATATGTGACCTTTAGCTAGTTGTGGAAGGAAAGAGTCTCTAGAGAAGAATGTTACTGAAATAATCTCGACTCATTCCTTGGTCCACAGGGAAAGCTCATATTACATCTTAATCATGTGTCATAACCAATCCAATTAATCGCTCATTAAACCACATCATTAAAGGGTTTTACCACATACCCAAGGATTTTTTAATGTCCTGAAACTGAAGTCATCACATGTTTTGGATTCGCACTAATGTTAATTTAGAAATTTTCGATTTTAGTCTTAATCCTGTGTTAAATGTCTTTGTTAGTTTTTATCATATTTAGTCAACCTTATCCTATTTAGTTTTAGTCAAGTTTTAGACGACTAACCCCCGGTTTCACAGACAAGGCTTAAGCCTAGTCCTAGACTAAAATGTAAGTCTTAAAATATATCAGTGCCCGTTTATAAAAATTACTTAAATGTCCTAATTGAACTATGGCCTAATCCTGGCTTAGTCTAAGCCTTGTCTGTGAATCCGGGCCTGAAAGTCTCAACATTTTAGTCTAGTTTTAGTCAATAAAAACTTGATATTTTAGCAATAAGATTATTATTAATTAACCATACAGCAGTATTAATTTTGGCAGCCATTTATAATTGTCTTAGTCTTTATTTAAATTGTTTTTGGTAAAGTTTGTATTTTTTGAAAACATTTTAGTCTCATATTTTTTCGTCAACGAAATTGCATGTTGATATAGTCATAGTTATCGTTTATTGACCTTATTGTCGTCTCATCTTTGTCTCGTCTTAGTCATGAGAAAAAAGCTTGTCAACGAACATTTTTCATCATAGTTTTCGAAATGAACACTAATTCACACAAGGGAGACAACACAGCATCTGACATTACCTTTTGATATTTTTGCATTTGGCAGATGCATTTAGCCAAAGCTACTGTTCAGAAGTTTTTTATTTATTTATTTTCAATTTTTTTATTTTGATAACGCTTTATTTAATGCATTATAAATGTAGTTTTAATACATTAATTATGCCTTGTAATGCGCCTTATAATGCATTTTACAGTCTCATGAATAATTGTAACCACAGTTAATACTTTATAACACTTATCAATTCATTGTTACATTATGCGTTTTAAATTTGGTAATAATTATTTATGACAAGATACAATGTATTACAATGCACATTATAATGCATTGTGTGGATTGTGTGACACTAAATGGGAGTAATTTACATTTTAAAATATATTAAAATAAAAAACTATTAAAATTACTTTAAACTGTAATAATATTTCATAATATTATTGTTTTTACTGTATTGATCAAATAGATACAGCCTTGGTGAGCATACTGAATGGTAGTATATACAAGCTATGCCATTTTTTCTATGCCAATGTTTATGCATTCCCTGGGAATCAATCCCATGACTTTGGTTTTGCTAGAGCCATGGTTTACTGTTTGAGCTGCAGGAAGGCCTTGTTTAACATGATGGTGTAGTCGCCAGTGTGTTGATTATTTATGATATTCCCTGTGAAAAATGACAGTAGCTGTGAGACCAACTAAACTGCATAGGTTTATTGTGTTTTTAGTGTGTGCTGTGAAATGAAAGCGCTGTATGGCACTATACTGGTGGAAGCGAATGGAGGTTTATTCTGAGCAGCGGTGAATTGACCTGTCTGTGTGTTCTCTGCGCCACACTGAGACGGGCTCCACTGCTGCCAGCGTTTCATCCTACACAACATTTCAAGGCTGCGCATAGAAACTGCATGCTTTATTTTTATAGGTCTCCTGTACATTTTTATGAAGCATTGTGTTATGCATATGAATGTAATGTCTTTGAGTTGCATGTACCATGGTTATGTTTGGCAACAGTGGGATGCTATGGCTTCATGTCTAATAAATCTAATTCTGATGGTGGCCGAAATATTATTCAGTGTGAATCTTTCTCAATGCATGAATTATCAAGTAGAATCAAAGATCCTGAAGTGCATGCATGCTGCCCATGAACCTGTAGGTCGCACTGAGCTGTGCTGCTTTAATGAGGGTATAAAATAAGGTGAGTTTAATGGTCAGCAGGCAAATAAACAGACCCTATAAAGATTTCATTCAATTAGAGTACATCAGCTGTAAAGTGCTTTAATTCAATATATCAGACGCTTGTAGCTGTGATGAAAAGTGTCCACAGACGACAGTTGTGCACATTCACCATGTCGTAACCAGGTGCTATGTGACATGTCATTTTTTAGTTCTCAATGAAGCAACAAAGTCACAGTCAATTAGAATATTTTTGACTTTCACTGTGGGCTGACTTTTTAAAAATAAAATGAATTTTTGTCAGTGTTTGGTCCATATATCACCAAATAATGCCATATTTGCATTTCTGGCATGTTTTAATTAAGAACATCGGCCAAGAAGTTTATCTGCTTAGCTGATAAGTGGCAGACTTTTATTTAGACAGCCACAGTTAGTTCGTTTGAGTTTCACTTTTTTCTTCGCTTTCAAATGGCTTGTAAAAGTGGCGTGCAAATTTTACTTTCACTTTCAAATTAGGGGCAATTCAGCGTTGATTCAATTCAAGCAACAACAACATCAAACTCAGAACTTTTATTAACAAAACGAATAAAAAGACACCATATAGGCCTATGCCTAATAAAATAACAAATTACTTGGGTATATAAAAGGTATATAAAACTGAAAATCAGCAAACACTGTGGAACCAAATAAATAAGAAACATAAATAAGAAACGTTTATTAGCAAAACTAATAAGAAAGCTTGGAGGCACGGCATATACACCTTGATGTCAAATAAAATAAATAAAATACACAAAGTTTAAATAAAGTAATTAGCAAACACTGTGGAACCAAATAAATAAGAAACGAATGTTTAAAAAAAACTTCCAGTCAATAGGCTTTTCAAAATCTAAAATATTGCCAAACAGGCACCTTTGCATTTCCTTTCTAAACAATCTTCTGCCATCGTCTTGTCTTTCTCAGCTCACTCTTGTCAGTCAGCTCTCCTGACGCGATACATATACGGTGCCGCGGTAGGCAAATGACGTAACCAGTGTTGCAGCTTAATACCGGTATAACCAAAAACACTGTCTACTGCAGCAAGCCTAACAGCCACTAGACTTTTATTTTGATATAAATGTGAATGCTAGTTTATCTAATAAATTATTAGATCTGTTAAAGAAAGTAAATGGTATATGAAATTATAACATTTAATATTAGTAATGGAAAGGCAAATGCTATAGTACCTTCTCATTGCAAATTTTACTTTCACTTTCAAATTAGGGGCAATTCAGCGTTGATTCAATTCAAGCAACAACAACATCAAACTCAGAACTTTTATTAACAAAACTAATAAAAAGACACCATATAGGCCTATGCCTAATAAAATAACAAATTACTTGGGTATGTAAAAGGTATATAAAACTGAAAATCAGCAAACACTGTGGAACCAAATAAATAAGAAACATAAATAAGAAACGTTTATTAGCAAAACTAATAAGAAAGCTTGGAGGCACGGCATATACACCTTGATGTCAAATAAAATAAATAAAATACACAAAGTTTAAATAAAGTAATTAGCAAACACTGTGGAACCAAATAAATAAGAAACGAATGTTTAAAAAAAACTTCCAGTCAATAGGCTTTTCAAAATCTAAAATATTGCCAAACAGGCACCTTTGCATTTCCTTTCTAAACAATCTTCTGCCATCGTCTTGTCTTTCTCAGCTCACTCTTGTCAGTCAGCTCTCCTGACGCGATACATATACGGTGCCGCGGTAGGCAAATGACGTAACCAGTGTTGCAGCTTAATACCGGTATAACCAAAAACACTGTCTACTGCAGCAAGCCTAACAGCCACTAGACTTTTATTTTGATATAAATGTGAATGCTAGTTTATCTAATAAATTATTAGATCTGTTAAAGAAAGTAAATGGTATATGAAATTATAACATTTAATATTAGTAATGGAAAGGCAAATGCTATAGTACCTTCTCATATATATATATACATATATACTGTGTGTATATATATATATATATATATATATATATATATATATATATATATATATCGGCATCAACCATAAAAAACAAAAATACATGTTTTTGTGCATTGGTTATCATAATGGCTTATAAAAAGACAATCAAAAGATTGATCACTTGATTTTTTTTTTTTTAGTTGAACAATATCAATTTACAAACTTGATAAAAAATGGGGAACAATAAAATGCATATGCCAAAATATAGACTTTTCCATCTTCATCATACATAAATGCCCATGTGTGTGTGTATATATCTCTACATACAATAACAACAAACAAAACAAACATTCTTTAAACATTACAGGGGGTTGCAAGGGGGGGATCTTACCAGTCTTAAAAGGAAAGAGCCTCATACATGGTTTTATACAATTCCCCAAGGGGTTGATTATCTTTGGATTAGTGTTTTAAAGATTCCAAGTATTTTTTGCATTCATTTTTAAAGCAATTTAAAGAAGGTGTACTGTTATTCCACTTACATTTGTGTATATGATATTTACCCATTGTAATAAAGTTTAACATCAATGTCATCTTTTTCGGAAGGCCATCTGCATAAACCAAAACCTGAAAAGATTGATTACTTGTTGCTCTTGTCATGCCTCTATTTAGAGCGCAGTGTAAATTTGTCTTCACACTCACAGCAATTAAATCATTCTACTCGGGCATTCATCTGCAGTGTCCAGTCGCATCAGCTCCACTGTCTTCACTCAGACACTGTATAACAGATATATTTCACTCCTACTAAATCATAATATTGTGCCTGTAGTCCTAAATGACATTTTAAAAAGTCTCTTTGTTTTAATTTAGAATGTGAAGTGTTGTTTATCTGTACGAGTTGAGATTAAGAAGCACAAAAAAATGATACTTTTGTTATAGTAATGTATAGTATAGTAATGCTAATACTATTGTTAGACTTTATTCCTGATTCGAAATATGTTACTGAAACAATTTTACAAAGAGTTCCCGATTCAGGCACATAATGGGACATATCTGGCGTTACGGATATGGCCACTGTGTGAACTGACTGTCCTTAAAGGCAGGGTTTCCCAAACTTTTCCATTCTATGACCCACCTAGACAAATATAATCTCTTTTACGACCCACCAAAAAATAATTGACATTACTTTGAGCTTAATCTTAATTAAAAGTTTAATATGGCAGAAATTATTTAAGAAAACAAGTTTTTAAGAAAAATAACTATTTTATTTTATAGTACAACAGTAAAATTTCACTACTATTTAAGTTTTAATTTCTTTGTTTACAGATGTTCAAATATGAAACATGTCCATAACTCGAAACACGCTCACTCTGGTGAACTGTAATCGGCACTGCGAGTGTTGTTAAACTCTGCGCAGAAAATGCATTCAGGTTCCTCCCGTTTTTTAGCAAAGCATAAGAAGTGAAGCAGAACTATCACAAACAGTTTAGAGATTAAAATAATTGTGAAATAGGTAAAAATAATAAACAGATGTCTCATTTTAAATAAACACAAAAAACCGAGATGACAAATTTACTTCAGTCAGAAATTTACTTTTGCAATGGTTAAATAGATGTTCAGCAATATCTACAAAAGATTTTTGAACCTTGGCACATTTTTTCTCTATATAGAGATGATATGGCAAGGAAATAATTTTGTAAATTTTGTTACGTGGAAATGTTTAAATCTTGTGGTGTTACAGTTAACCCCGCATTTGTTGTGAAATGAATGAACATACCCTATCTCAAACAGTTTCTGTAACATTAAAATTTTCCGGTGTATGCAATCTCATGCAGAATACAGCGCATTGAAGTGAGCGAGTTTCTTCTCATTAATAATGCTGACCGATCGAGCCTTTTAAAAATGACGTCGCTCTGAGACCCTCACTGTTATTACAACTCGTTCGCACCTGCTCTTCAAAACACGCAATGCATGTTTTAAATCATGTTTTAAATTCAAAAATCGCACTAAGAATATTGCAATTTCGTAATCAATGTTGGTAGGCTATACCGTGCAGCCCTAGACTGAACTGTGTGAGTGTGTGTGTCATTGAAACGCAAATTTAGCTGCAGCCCACCTTGTCCCACTCTGCCCAGCCACAGTTTGAAAACCCCTGCTTAAAGGGACCCTGTGGATGGTCATCATCGCCACATCACTGCTCATTAGAAAGTTCATAATACTCAACTTTGTTGCATTGCCAGAGGTCGTTGTTGCTCATGTCACCTCCGACTCTTTTTAAGCTCAATGACGTCCAGTGGCTTTGTCACAATAGATCAGTATCAGTATGAACACGCCTGTAATGAGATGACATGAATGCTATCAGTACTACCGCAGTTTAAAATTTACACTTGCCACACACTAAATGCGACAAACAGTTGGCTTTAGTGAGCAAGTGAAATAATACCGAGACTGGCCAACGAACTATGTAACTTTCTGTGAAAGTGCAACAATGCATTCATTTGAAAACATGACCCTATTAAGCCTATCCATACATATAAGAGACCCTGGACCACAAAACCAGTCATAAGTGTCAATTTTTCAAAAATTTAGATTTTTACATAATCTGAAAGCTGAATAATAAGCTTTCCATTGATGTATGTTTGCTAGGATAGGACAATATTTGACTGCGATACAACTATTTGAAAAAAAATCTAAATATTGAGAAAATCATCTTTAAAGATGTCCAAATTAAGTTCTTAGCAATGCATATTACTAATCAAAAATTAAGTTTTGATATATTTATGGTAGGAAATTTACAAAATATCTTCATGGAACATGATCTTTACTCAATATCCTAATGATTTTTGGCATTAAAGATAAATCATCAATTTTTTTTGACCCGTACAGTGTATTGTTGGCTATTGCTACAAATATCCCCCAGAGACTTAACACTGCTTTTGTGCTGCAGGGTCACACATATTACCTTCCAAAAAAGTGGGCATTAAATTGAAGATTAATATCTGGCAGCTCAGTCAGAGAAATTAGACATTGCACTCATAAAAACATTGTGCTGTAACTCACACTTCTCTCCATTCCAAAAACATATTTTTTTAAAAATATAAAATTAGGTGTGATTGATCTTGATTTATCACAGAAACCTGTGTGAATAATGGGTTAACTGATTCACAGTCCTTTAGCATACTTAAATACACTTATAAATGTCTTGCTGTTGTTTCCAGTTAGTTTCTAATTAATTTAGTCTTTAATGTAACCGTTAGAAGTCGTTGTGCAAGGGCTGAAGCATTATTGTTATTTTTGTTATTAATGTTATTATTTAGCCACAAAGACACACCAAAGCAAATCAGTAAGATAAGCTTCTTCCATTTTGTAAAGTGATATCAATGCTGTTGGCTGTAAAGCAGTGGATGCTGGTTGCTTGAGGAGCCACGCGCTCTCCAGCTCTCTGTAGGGAACAGATGGGCCTGATGATGATGCATCAGCTCATGGCTCACTCGTCACATAAAGGCATATTGTCTGGCAAGTGACCATGCCGTCTTAAGCAACCTGATGACAAACCTGCTGAGAATAATATTAATAAAACCTTCATCAGATGTGTTTGAAAATGCTCTGTCTTGTGCACTAGATAACAAAAACTAAATCTGAAGATAACTGATGTGCGGTTATTTCAGCTTTCGTACATATTGAATCAGAAAGGTTCCTATGCTTGTGACTAGGGCTGGGCGATATGGCCAAAAAATTATCACAGTTATTTTTTTCATATTAGTCGATGTCGATAATTATCACGATAAATGTCAAATCTTTATTTCTTTCAAGTTTAAGGCCAGATTTTTGCTCTAAAGTAAAAGTTGTAGAAACCAGACCATTAATTTTACTTAAAATAAATATCTTAATAGAAAAATTTATTTCTTAGTTTCTGCATGTGATATTGTTTCAAATCAAGAAACTAGTTTGTTTTGCCTCATAATATTAATAATAATATTACTTTTTTGTCTATTAGAAATACACATTTGATAGTAGTAGTAGCTTTAATTAGGATGCAGATTTTTTTTGTTCATTATCAAAATCAGTAACATCTTCTTTAAAAAAAAAAATTGTAGCAACCTCATTTATATATGGTGATTTTCCATAGTAGAATACATTTAAATCATGATAAGCACAGTTAAAACCACTCATATAGCACACCTCAATACCATGGTAAAATATAACTATATGGTTTTTAGGTATTTGTATGAAAAACAGTATTCTGAAAAAATAAATTAGAATAGGCTAAATGTACATCCTATAGCTTAATCACAAAAAAATACTAATTATGTTCCATTACTCCTTTAATACATTTAATTCATGTCTGCATTAATATTATAATAAAATTCGATACAAATACCCACATTTCTGACACAATACCACGATGCAGTTAGTGTTACTACAGTAAATCTATGTTAAATGATGACAATTTGTAGATTGAAACGACTATTTGAACATTCGGCTATTTGAACTTTGGTCCGAGCGGATAAACGCTCCGTGTGGCACGCTTCAAATGAGTCGTGCTGTTTCGTTACGCTTTTGGTGCATAAACATTATATCGAACAAATATTTATCTCACTCTTCATATCGTTTTATCGAGGAAATTAATTCGCAATAATTATCATTATCGATTTATCGCACAGCCCTACTTTTTTTTTTGCCATATCTAAAATACTTGTGGAAATGTTACAATTTCAAACAGGAACTTGCAATGTCATTTTAAATGTCAAGTTATAAAAAAACTGCTGTTTGCTTCCAGCAACACAAACGGCTTGTATTGTGTTTATTTAAATGTAGTTTATACGCTGTGCATCTTTAATTTGTACTGGGGTAGTGCATTGCTTCCGACACATGAAGAGCAGTTGAGGTCTTGAACTCTGGATCACGTCCCAGTCCCGTTAAAAAGCCACAGGACAGAAAATGCACACAATTTACCAGCATGCATGCATATATTATAACGTTTCTTTTAACGTCAAGATACACCCTCCCAACCATACTGCATTCGAGCACAGGCAAAACCAGAAAGCATTCTGCAGAATACTCTGGGGCTTGAGTAAAGTTACTGAGTGAGAACATTAAAGGGTTAATAGTCACAAAACAGTCACAAACACATTTCCCTACGTAACATAGCTGTGCCGCATGTGTTTCTATAGTAAGCAGTGTCATGATGTCGGGACGTGCTTATCTACGGTGCTTTTGTTGTGAGCATCGCTCCAGAACTGGCATCACTACCTGCTATTCATGATCTGCACAAGCTGTTCGATCGTTGCAGTCTTGAGTGATGCAGCACTTCTTTTTGTGACAGAGCAATGCCCTTCAAACTGTTGGTTGCCTCTGCTGTTTTCTACATAAAAGGAGTAATATGCCGAGATTGATTCGTATTTTCTCACACTCGTGCCTTGTCCTTGAGTAGCACAGCTCTGGTGATGTAAACTGTAGCAGAGTTTGGCCACAGTCATGTAGAACATTTCAGCAGTACCTTTCTTTTACACATCCATGGAATCCTTCCACTGCATGCGCAAAAGATACTTTAGATTAGGAAAGTGTTTGTTAGATCAGTGGTTCCCAACTTTTTTTCCAGGGGACCCCTATTTTAACGAGTGCTGTCAAACGATTAATCACAATTAATCGCATACAAAATGTTTTTGTTTGCATAATATTTGTGTGTGTTCTGTGTATATTTATTATGTATATATAAATACACACACATACAGTTTATATTTTTAAAAATGTGTACATGTATTTACATGTCTATACTTATATTCATAGAATTTATATTATAAATAAATGTATTTAATATATAAACAACATATTTTTCTGAAATATATACATGCATATGTGTGTATTTATATATACATAATAAATATACACACCACACACATATATTATGTAAACAAAAACTTTTATTTTGGATGCAATTAATCACTGGACAGCACTAATTTTAACATTCAAATTTTCAATTTCAAAAGAAATTAAAATATATAACAATTTAATTAAAATGAAATTACAAATCATTTGTTAAAGGGATACTCCACCCCAAAATGAAAATTGTCATTAATCACTTACCCCCATGCCGTTCCAAACCCGTAAAAGCTTCGTTCATTTTCGGAACACAATTTAAGGTATTTTGGATGAAAACCAGGAGGCTTGGGACTGTCCCATTCACTGCCAAGTAAATTACACTGTCGATGTCCAGAAAAGTATGAAAGACATGATCAGAATAGTCCATCTGCCATCAGTGGTTCAACCGTAACGTTATGAAGTGACGAGAATATTTTTTGTATGCGAAGAAAACAAAAATAATGACTTTATTCAACAATTTGTCTCCTCTGTGTCTCTCCTCATCACCGTAGCGCCATTTTGGAGAATAACCACTGAACGCAAGCAGCGTACGCTATTCTGTGTCAGCCGTGCTGCACGGATGCGCTGTTTTCGTTCAAATCAAAGCGTAAATACACGTAGAAAACGTATCCATGTGTCGCGGCTGACACAGAAGATGAGCTCTCCAAAGAGCGATAAAATGGCGCTACGGTGATGAGGAGAGATCACTCATCACAGTGTAATTTACTTGGCAGTCAATGGGACAATCCCAAGCCTCCCGGTTTTCATCCAAAATATCTTAAATTGTGTTCCGAAGATGAACAAAGCTTTTACGGGTTTGGAAAGACATGGGGGTAAGTGATTAATGACAATTTTCATTTTGGGGTGGAGTATCCCTTTAACATTTAATTCATGTCTGCATTAATATTATAATAAAATTCGATACAAATACCCACATTTCTGACACAATACCACGATGCAGTTAGTGTTACTACAGTAAATCTATGTTAAATGATGACAATTTGTAGATTGAAACGACTATTTGAACATTCGGCTATTTGAACTTTGGTCCGAGCGGATAAACGCTCCGTGTGGCACGCTTCAAATGAGTCGTGCTGTTTCGTTACGCTTTTGGTGCATAAACATTATATCGAACAAATATTTATCTCACTCTTCATATCGTTTTATCGAGGAAATTAATTCGCAATAATTATCATTATCGATTTATCGCACAGCCCTACTTTTTTTTTTGCCATATCTAAAATACTTGTGGAAATGTTACAATTTCAAACAGGAACTTGCAATGTCATTTTAAATGTCAAGTTATAAAAAAACTGCTGTTTGCTTCCAGCAACACAAACGGCTTGTATTGTGTTTATTTAAATGTAGTTTATACGCTGTGCATCTTTAATTTGTACTGGGGTAGTGCATTGCTTCCGACACATGAAGAGCAGTTGAGGTCTTGAACTCTGGATCACGTCCCAGTCCCGTTAAAAAGCCACAGGACAGAAAATGCACACAATTTACCAGCATGCATGCATATATTATAACGTTTCTTTTAACGTCAAGATACACCCTCCCAACCATACTGCATTCGAGCACAGGCAAAACCAGAAAGCATTCTGCAGAATACTCTGGGGCTTGAGTAAAGTTACTGAGTGAGAACATTAAAGGGTTAATAGTCACAAAACAGTCACAAACACATTTCCCTACGTAACATAGCTGTGCCGCATGTGTTTCTATAGTAAGCAGTGTCATGATGTCGGGACGTGCTTATCTACGGTGCTTTTGTTGTGAGCATCGCTCCAGAACTGGCATCACTACCTGCTATTCATGATCTGCACAAGCTGTTCGATCGTTGCAGTCTTGAGTGATGCAGCACTTCTTTTTGTGACAGAGCAATGCCCTTCAAACTGTTGGTTGCCTCTGCTGTTTTCTACATAAAAGGAGTAATATGCCGAGATTGATTCGTATTTTCTCACACTCGTGCCTTGTCCTTGAGTAGCACAGCTCTGGTGATGTAAACTGTAGCAGAGTTTGGCCACAGTCATGTAGAACATTTCAGCAGTACCTTTCTTTTACACATCCATGGAATCCTTCCACTGCATGCGCAAAAGATACTTTAGATTAGGAAAGTGTTTGTTAGATCAGTGGTTCCCAACTTTTTTTCCAGGGGACCCCTATTTTAACGAGTGCTGTCAAACGATTAATCACAATTAATCGCATACAAAATGTTTTTGTTTGCATAATATTTGTGTGTGTTCTGTGTATATTTATTATGTATATATAAATACACACACATACAGTTTATATTTTTAAAAATGTGTACATGTATTTACATGTCTATACTTATATTCATAGAATTTATATTATAAATAAATGTATTTAATATATAAACAACATATTTTTCTGAAATATATACATGCATATGTGTGTATTTATATATACATAATAAATATACACACCACACACATATATTATGTAAACAAAAACTTTTATTTTGGATGCAATTAATCACTGGACAGCACTAATTTTAACATTCAAATTTTCAATTTCAAAAGAAATTAAAATATATAACAATTTAATTAAAATGAAATTACAAATCATTTGTTAAAGGGATACTCCACCCCAAAATGAAAATTGTCATTAATCACTTACCCCCATGCCGTTCCAAACCCGTAAAAGCTTCGTTCATTTTCGGAACACAATTTAAGGTATTTTGGATGAAAACCAGGAGGCTTGGGACTGTCCCATTCACTGCCAAGTAAATTACACTGTCGATGTCCAGAAAAGTATGAAAGACATGATCAGAATAGTCCATCTGCCATCAGTGGTTCAACCGTAACGTTATGAAGTGACGAGAATATTTTTTGTATGCGAAGAAAACAAAAATAATGACTTTATTCAACAATTTGTCTCCTCTGTGTCTCTCCTCATCACCGTAGCGCCATTTTGGAGAATAACCACTGAACGCAAGCAGCGTACGCTATTCTGTGTCAGCCGTGCTGCACGGATGCGCTGTTTTCGTTCAAATCAAAGCGTAAATACACGTAGAAAACGTATCCATGTGTCGCGGCTGACACAGAAGATGAGCTCTCCAAAGAGCGATAAAATGGCGCTACGGTGATGAGGAGAGATCACTCATCACAGTGTAATTTACTTGGCAGTCAATGGGACAATCCCAAGCCTCCCGGTTTTCATCCAAAATATCTTAAATTGTGTTCCGAAGATGAACAAAGCTTTTACGGGTTTGGAAAGACATGGGGGTAAGTGATTAATGACAATTTTCATTTTGGGGTGGAGTAACCCTTTAAGTTTTTAATAACTGCAACAACAGCAGAAACATTGAAATAATGACATTAACAAAGATGGGCAGATTTTAAATGATAAATGTCATAAGATAAAGCTTGGTAATTGGAAAACCTCACATTTCAGACTTTAGACCATTTTTAAGAAAAGGGATATGAATCAAAATGATGATTGTAGGTGTTTTATCTGCTCTATTAATAATTCTAGATAGCTTATTATCCCAAATTGTTTCTATTTTTAGACCGCACGTTCACTTGTCAACTTGTTGATGTAAAATAACTTTACAACAGTGCATGAAAATTCAGTCTGATTTTTGCATTGTTTGAACAAAAACGGCAGATGGGCCAAATGAAAATGCAAATCCCCTTGCAAATCTTCAGCGACCTGCTGGCTTGGGAACTAATGTGTTAGATTATTAAAATGTTCTTCACACTCACTGAAAGTTCTTCTGTGGCTGTCCCTTATTTGTCAAGGGCGTTCCTTGTTTTCTGTGGTAGAATGTGACTGATGAAATAAATGTACATGCTACAAATCAAATAAAGTATTCTGCAGGTTTAGGGTGGCATGCTTATCTCTACTGATCCACAGCCTACCTGCCCCTTAGAGGAACTGGTGTAATGTTCTCAGAAGATGAGCCAGCCACCATGTGCCACCTACTCTGGTGTGCATGAGTGGGTTTTGGCTGCTGTGCATAATTTGAATGCAGACTTCAAATTTCAGTGTTGAAAGGGGACTAATCTCTTCTTCCACTTCTTCCAAGTGCTGTTTTTGTCAACATTCTTGTATGAAAGATCCCGTCTGTGGACATGCAGAATAAACCCATGGTCCTCAGCCTGGCTACAGCAGCACTCTCTATGCTGCACTGTCAGTGGCTCTTCCATTCTTTGGCCCTCGCTTGACTGTAGACACCGTCCATCATAACACAGATACTGTAGCTTTTGTTCTTGACATTGGCTTATGCTACTCACTCTCCTGCCCTACAAGTGCATGCATAAAGCATTTCTTGTTCCTCGACCACACTGTCATGACAGCAGGCCGACATCAACTAGAAGAATTTTGAGCATCTCTGAGTCTTTCCGTTCATCAGCCTTATCAAATAGAAAACAGGTAAACATTACAAAATCGCACTCCAGCTATCTACTGCTCACATAGTGTGATCTGTAACCTTAAAATAAGCAAACATTAGCTACCTTTTGTCGTAAACGGGGATATGATAAAGTGGTTCCTGGCAGTCTGCATGGGCTCTACACCTGCATGCCGGACTGATAATATCTTCCATCTGTGGTGAAAGCATGGGTTCGCATTAATAACTAAACTAAAAATAACTAAAAATTTCCATTTTACTTCAAAGGATCCCTTTGCAATTTTCTCCCAAATTTTCAGCCAATAGTACAGGAATATTAAGGGGCAAAAATGTAAAATGTTTCCTCTGAAAGAGAAGTGCAAAGGTGGCCAATGACAATCCTTCCTCTGAGACAGTTCAGCCCCATTTGATAGGTGCTTATTTTATACCGTTCTTGACATGACAGAAACCCTTGATTATGCGTCGTTCTTGTCATGTCTCATTGCTGACATGATCTTGCATGCAGACTAAAGCTCTTCGTGTAACCCTGTTATTAAGTGCCTGCAGCACTGGGCGCAATACTCGCACTCAACAAAATGCTGCATTTCCCTGTGGATGAGACGTGTCCGTGTCCGTGTCCTTAAATTGGATTTATGTCTTTACCTGGCAGGCTTCTTTAAGTGATTGATGGTTTAATGACAGCTTTTTTGTTGTTTGCTCCAGTTATTGAATGAAATGCATGCTGTTATTGTGACGACATTAACGTGTCACCTTGACCCGGGTTAACAGAGTCTGTCTGTTTTAATGGCCACTGTGTTTGATTTATGATTCACAGACAGCGTTGTAGCCTCTCCGGTGTAACTCGCTCCCTCTTGCACACCCGTGTGTTTTCTGTTGTGTCGTAAACACGTCAGTGTAATGTGTCTGTGTCCAGTGGGCGGCATCCACTGACACACATCTCATGTGAGAGGAACATGGCTTTGTGTTTGGACACCTATGAACATTGACACCTTTCAATTTGACTCAACTAAAATTGGAAAATTCCTGCACACATATGCAGTAAACGACAGTAGTAATGCTTATTAAAAAAATGCTTGGATCGATTGCAATTTATTTAAAGGAAACTGATGATTTGGCTGAATTTAGAGGTTTAAGTGATATGACTTGGAATATGTGCACATTGGAGTTTATGGGTATTTGTGACCATTTTTAACTGTATAGGTTGTGTTAATGACTTATTCAGATCATTTTATATAGAAATGTATATATATGTTTTTAGAGAGAGAGAGAGAGAGAGAGAATGCACATACAAATATTAGAATATTATTCATTTTATTTTTAAGATAGATTTTATATATAGATTGAAATTTTTTATTTTACTTTTTTTCCTCACTTTATTCATATAGTATAGTATAGTATAGTATAGAGACGTTTTCCACTGCGATGAAGTTACAGTTACACGGCTCCCACGTACCGTGGGACAAACCTCACATTTGAAGAACCGTTATTTAAGGAGGTTAAATTAATAAACTGTGCT
>NW_015506290.1:322747-323215 GCF_001515645.1 Sinocyclocheilus grahami
TCGTAGTTAATAGTGAATAAGTGTTCCCTATGCTAAAGTGTTACCATTTTAAATATCAAGTAAAGCTCTTATATTAATGATTACTAATTACTGTTTTGCCCATAGATTCTTATTTAAAGTCCCTTACAGTAACAGTATACACTACTCTTTGCAATATAAAGCATTCAAGTTACCAGACTAGATTATTATCCACTAGGCCACATGCACATCACCTTTTGACCTACAGCAGCAGCAGAGCAACACACAGCACATTCTGGTAGAGGCTAGATTTGAAAGCGTTTTCAATGGAATGTAATTTCAAGTATTTGTTAGTGAAGTAAACAGATTTGCTTTAACAGATGCTTTAGATTTGTCATGTAACTATTAAAATAAACTCCTCATAAATTAAGAGCAGAATGTTCTCTGTTTCTTGGCAGTTTTATTGTTTGATTAATGTTAGCAGATATATCTAATTGCAAAGATTTAATA
>NW_015506290.1:324092-325801 GCF_001515645.1 Sinocyclocheilus grahami
CTTATTTTATACCGTTCTTGACATGACAGAAACCCTTGATTATGCGTCGTTCTCATTTCCCATGCAAGCAGGTTAGCCAGTCATAACTGATGTCATTTACATGTAGAAGTCTTGAAAGTACAACAGC
Organism: Sinocyclocheilus grahami; assembly: GCF_001515645.1. Taxonomy (NCBI): domain Eukaryota; kingdom Metazoa; phylum Chordata; class Actinopteri; order Cypriniformes; family Cyprinidae; genus Sinocyclocheilus; species Sinocyclocheilus grahami. The sequence continues at coordinate 324,220 of NW_015506290.1, forward strand.
AAAAGCAGTCTGTGTAATTGTAAGGGTCAGAAAGGGCAGACAATGATAATGAAAACTAAATTGCAACATTTTTGCATAATCTGCATTAAAAATACAGTAAGTGCTTCACAGCATTATAATGTACATTATGAAAGACATCTACAAAAAATGATGCTAAAGTGCTAGATGAAGGCAAGGTGACCTGAATGTTAATACTGGTGGATAAGCATGCACAATTAAATATCCAATATCTGCTGAAATAGGCCTATATATGCATAATACTTACTGATACTGATCAATTAAAAAAAAATCACCAATATTAGCTGATGAATTATATGGCACCAATATATATTGCATACCTAAATCTCAGCATCCCCTGAGCCTCACAAACTTTTCCTCCTCGTAACCCTGTAAACATGACTGTCAGTCAGATTGGAGCTTGTAAGCTTTTGCCACTTTTCGAGACGGTCCACGAGTGTGCTTCGTGCTCGTCTCATTAGAGTTTCAAATCTGAAACTTAAATGATTAAACCTGCCCGCTCTTAATTAGTTTTATTTCATCCAGTCATGGTGTGTTTATGGAGCATTAGTGTGTGCTTTGAACACTTTGAATTATTGATTCCAGTTGAAATCATACTGAGGTGATGGATTTCTCACAGGAGATCTTTGAATTACTCCCTAGAGCCAGGCATGTTTGAAAGAACCTCCGTCATTATTCCACAGCCGTTATTATCATAAACCACCTCAAGACAGCGAGTCTTATTGCGTTCAAAAGTGGAATCTTATTTGGCCATTTCTCCAATAAACTCCAATATTACCATGCATACTGTATGCATGCCCCAGAGGCAGTGCTGCATTGTTGTTTGCTAAGGTGTGATTTGGAGAGCTCATCTACAGCTCGTGCTGGTAATATTCAGGTTGTCATCCAGGATGGCCTGTGTTCTGGGTGCAGATGTGAGTGAGTCCAGTGGGCAGCTTGCATTGGCTGTTTGAAATAGAAATGAATCGATCTCAACATTGGCTCACTTCAGAATGGGAGGAGCAGCTCCTCTCCCCTTCTCTCTCTATTTCTCTCTCTGTGTGTCTCTCCCTGACTCTACCAGTCACTGACGTGTTGCTTCCAGGGAAACTATCGCTCTGTATCCAAACACTCCGGCGAGCGATGCGGGAGAGAGCAGCGCCGCTCGTGTGTTGAAGGCAGGGACATTTGTGCACCGTTCTGCGTTGCTCGTCTGTCCGCTTTCACGCTTCTCCTTTCACCGCCTCACACATACCACCGGATCAAGCTCACTCCCCTCTCTGGTGCCGTGTGCATGCGAAAGGGCTTTAATCGGAGGAGATGATCGGGGTAAACAGCGTTCAGGGGACCGGGAAGGTCCGCATGCGGGCCGGCGGCTCCGTCAAGTACGGCAGGGAGGAGCCAGTCAGGCGTCAGCCCCAGCACCGCTCCAAGTCTCTCAAAGTGTCCAGCTCTGCTGAATTCAACACTGGACTGCCCAAAAAGGAGAAGGTAACGAGCCTGACATTTGCTGTGGTGTTTGTGTGCCTGGAATGGAGGTGATTTTTCTTTGGCATTGTGATGTTGTTGGACTCGTTGTGGGACT
>NW_015506290.1:327573-327921 GCF_001515645.1 Sinocyclocheilus grahami
TTTTTAGAGCATGTGATTTACATCACAACCTATTTTTATATCACATCAGGACTGTTTTTGTCAGTAATTTTAAGCTGAATTTAATTTCAGATCTAAAATCATTAAATAGAAAGACAAAATAATGTTTTCAAACCGGTTTCGATGTTCTTTGGCTGGGTCAGTAGTTGTGCCTCTTGGACAGATCAGTGTTTTTAAAGCACCACATTGTTTACACTCTTCAGGAAATCAGTCTACTTATTTTTTTTTAAAGGTAACACTTTATTTTAGGGTCTCAACTAGTTGCTTATTATCATGCATATTACCAGAGTATTAGCCATTTATTAGTACTAATTAAGCACATATTAATGC
>NW_015506290.1:329413-329947 GCF_001515645.1 Sinocyclocheilus grahami
ATTCACCACCACCATTGCTCTTTTCTAGAACAGAAATAAAAAGAATAGACAGCAAACTCTAGAGAAAATGCAGGGAATTAGGATCAGGCTGGAATCTGGATTCAAGCCAGCATTCCCATGAGCACATGCAATATTCACTGTCATCACCTTTAAAGCATCAAGTTTCCGTTCATCTTCCTTTCATCAAATGATGGTTTTATTTTTATCTTGACTTTGTTTCCCGCCACACACAAATGCACAATAAACACATGGTCCAATTAAGGTCCAAAAAGTGTGTGTGATAGTGTGCTTTTGAGTCAAATGATTAGATTGGTGGCATTTGAGACATGAGCTGTAATTATGATCTTGAAAACATGACATTAGACTGACAATGTGCTTCTCTGATAACGGTCATAGAGCCAGACACCGTTCCATTGTGCCAAATTGCAGCATGCCCTCGCCAACTCTCTGCACCAACCGCAAACCACATCTGAACCTCAAGCTAATCTCTTGCTGTAACATCTAGTAAGCAGTAGTTATTTGCAGATTAAATAT
>NW_015506290.1:331345-331930 GCF_001515645.1 Sinocyclocheilus grahami
AGTGGGGTAATTTTGTTGCAGTAGCACAAGATAGCTTGATTTAAACCTTGAATAAAAAATGACAAGGAGGCTTTGCTTTTTAGTTTTTCAGGTAGGTCTAAGACACAGTAGGGCTATTAAGTAATTTTTTATTTTTTTACTAATTATCCAAATAATGTTTAATCCTAGAAAGCTATTATTATCAGAGGACACATGAGCATAACGGTTAGCAGATCAATGAATGAGAGGGCAGCGTTACCAGTGTTGCCCATTTACCACACCTTGATACAGCACAGTAGAGCTATTGCAGACAGAAACAATACTGTACTACATCCATGTTTCCTGTCAGCTTGGTTTTTGAGTGGACTTTGCTGTTCTGATGAGCACTCACATGGGCCGCGAGCGACTGACCGGAGCACACACGCGCATAGAGCGGGATAACACACACACACAGAGCGGGATAATACCATACAGTCTATGGATAATACACACACACACACACGCATAGAGCGGGATAACACACACACACACACGCGCGCACATAGAGCGGATAACACGCATAGCGTCACACCACGTGAAAGTGAAACCTGAGCAGTGAACTAATTT
>NW_015506290.1:333102-334816 GCF_001515645.1 Sinocyclocheilus grahami
TAATTTTCACAAAATGTTCTTTAGTGCAAATCTAGCAGAAGTTACCGAATTTTAGGTTTTCAATACCTCAGAAATGACCTTTTGTTAACAAGAAGCAAAGCTGTGCTTAACAGTGCTTTAGCATATTGAACTGATACTTGGTATATGTAATTGCCATCTTACTCGGAAGCTACCTGAACAGTTTGAGGACAATGCCACCTACTGGCCAAGAAATCTCATTAAAAATTGAAATAACGTGACTAATTATAGTAGACATCTCAAGTCGTGAGAGTGGTCCCTTTAGATTTCTAAAGCCCAATGTTCCAAGCTAATTCACTAATGAAGACTACTGTGAAGACAAATGGCGCTGTATCTTGGCAGTGTTTTTGCATATTAAAGTGACCTCGGAACCATGCCATGAGAGCCGCTTTCCCCTTTTTCACCAAAATAGTGCCTTCTTAGAAACAGCATAACATATTTCCACAGACTTGAGAGCTGGACAATAACATAACCGCCTAACCAAGAGCACTGGGGTGGTACGTTAGGATGATTTTGAGGGCTGGAGCAGACGGGGCCCAAACAGGGGTGTCAAAGCGCATAACGATCGAATGGAGATTGTCTGCACATTTCACTCCACCCTCAGCCATTCCAATTAGGGGTGTAACGATTCACTCATTTTCTCGATGCATCGATTACAAACCCTGACGATGCATATGCATCGATCTTGAAACATGGATTTTGAATCGTGAACCATCGATTTCGGACGGTAATCGATTTAAACCGTTACGAATCCAATGAATCGCGATTAATTCGATTCGTAACGTTTTAAATCGATTACCACGATTATTAATATATAGACATTAAATTACTACAAGCACGAATGAATGCAGACCTTGGCTTGAACAGTGTTCGTGCCTCGCATCTCTCCTTCACGCGCTCCACTATTTACCGCCTGTGACTGTCACAGGATTGCGCTCGCTCTCCGTTCGTCTCACTGACACATTTTTTGAGCAACTGATGTGTGATCTCTCTGGAGTACTCGTGGCCAGTAATGCTAAAGTGAAGTAGTTTTGCTTTTCAGTAGTTTTTCAATGGCTCTCGGTCAAACCGACGACATTACCTGGGCAGTCGAAGGCTTGCGCATTTATTGCATGGACGGAGCAAAAATATAAGTGTCTAAAGCATACGCACAGTTCCAATGAATGACCGAATGTACGAAGAAAACTGTTAAAATAACCACAGCATTAACAACAACCTTGAAATAAGAGCGCGAGGTTTATCTGATAATCAGATGCATGAAAGTAGCATTCGTTGCTTTAGCAAACAGACATCGGGTGCATTTTCTTTCAGAATCATAATTCGCCGATGGAGAGGAAAAGTTAAATACTATACCATTTTATTTTATGAAAATGAGATAAAGACGTTTTAGCACTGAAAGAGAAGTGATCTCACGCTCATAGAACTTAAGACGTGCCAGGCTATATCTGCAGCTAAACTGAATAAAAAGCAGAGTGAACTGAAACGTTAAGACAATAAACACAATAAATAAAATGAATGAATGATGCAGTGCTAATTGACATATTTATTACAGTACATAAACTATAAAGTATATTTTCTACCTTATTCTGTGCAGAAAATTTAAATAATTGTTTGTAGTATATAAAACGATCATAAAATTGGCATTAGGAAAAAAATATAGATTACAAATGATTGATTATTGTCCGGCAGTGTTTTT
>NW_015506290.1:334834-336677 GCF_001515645.1 Sinocyclocheilus grahami
AAAATTTTTTAAAATTTAAAAAAATTTTTTTTTTTTTTTTTTTTTTTTTTTTTAAATCTTTGCTTACATAAATTTCTGCATATGCCATGTCATGCCATATCATCATTAAACTAGCATCTAATAATGGACAAAAGTGTTTTCGATTCTGTAACCATAAAGGCTGCTGTGTAATTTGCCCCCTGACTAAGCATTTAAAGAATTTAGGGGAAGCATTTAAATAATCCTGTGAATGCATTTAAAGAATGCAGAATCGAATCGTTAATCGAATCGAATCAAATTTAATTGTGAATCGAATCGAATCGTTCTGAATTGGCAAAACATCATTCTTAAATCGAATCGAAAACCTATGAATCGTGAATCGAATCGATTCGCTGTCTACCCAAAGATTCACAGCCCTAATTCCAATGGATCTATAGAGGGGCCAAGAGCAATATCAGGGTGTCCGTGGGTCCTTAAAAAGTCTTAAAATGTCTTAAATAACATTTTCCTTATAAGACCTTGAAACGTCTTAAATTCGAATTCGATGGGTCTTAAATATCATAAATATCTTAAATATTTGGTCACATTACCACTAAAATATCTTCAGTCTGACGGACCTAAATGACGGTTTACAAGCACTGGACAGACCGAAGATTTTTTCTTCCCTGCAGTAGTTACTGCGTCATCAGAGAGAATCGCAGTAGCAGAATACAGGTCAAACTGCCTGACCAGACAAATAGCCTGATTAAAACACAAGTGACAAAAAATAACCAGCGAAGTATCGAAGAATGATTCTTCTCATTTTATTAGCCTACATTCAATGTAAACAGCAATTGACCACCGCGGTGACGTGGTTGTCACGGCGACCGTCACAGCCCTAGGATGAGTTAATCAAAAGTAGGTCATTACACTTAAATCGTGATATGGACTAGTATCTGTAAATATTAAGCCGCAAAAATACTATTTGAATGAATGTGAATGAATGGAGCAGACGCGTGGTTTTGTTTACTTCACACATACTGAAGCGCGCAGTGATTTCAGCCTCTGACGTCTCACTAAATGAGAACTGCTATCTCCAGAACTGCTCTGAGAGTCACTTCATGAACATTTGACCGTTTCATTTGAGTAAAACTATCATCATATCATATACACACACACAGAAATTTAAAGGTATTCACGGCAAACCGTCAAAATAAAAGTTTGGTTTAACTTGGACATTGAGCCAGAAATACATTAATATTGTTCGATAGAATGTACATGCTACTACTACTACTACTACTAGTAATAATAATAATACAATTATGAAAACTTTATTTTATTAAGGAATAATCACACATTTGTTCCATGTTTTAATTTTAATGTTTGCCTTAAAAGGTTTGATTTTCAATAATTTGATGATAAATTAAATTGATTTATGCCTTCATTTGATAGCCAGAAAAATAAAAAAACACAACAGAATTTCTGAGAAAAATAAAAACGTTTCATAAGGCTATTGTAAGAATACATTTGAATAAATTAATTTGTTTTTATGCATTCAAATAATTAGACATGCTAAAACACAGAATTTGGTAACAATTAAACATATGGTGAGAACAAATAAAACAGGGCCCTAAACATGCAATTTTTGTTAAACTTTAAATACAATATCGACAATTGTATGTACAGGTATAGAACAATAGACAGTTGTATGTACAGGTATATTATGTGCAAATTGAAATGTAGACTGAGTATGTGTGTTAGATAAATAAGTGTATGAGTGAATAAATAGTGGGTGTTCCACAGTTATTGTTAAGTGTTCATGAGATGGATTGCCTGAGGGAAGAAACTGTTCCTGTGTCTGGCCGTTCTGGTTCTCAGAGCTCTG
>NW_015506290.1:343754-344910 GCF_001515645.1 Sinocyclocheilus grahami
TGTGTATTTATATATACATAATAAATATACACAGAACACGCACATAAATTATGCAAACAAAAACTTTTATTTTGTTTGCGATTAATCGTGATTAATCGTTTGATAGCACAGTGATCAATATTTATATTTCAAATGGTCTTTTAAACTTTCTATTTTTAAAAAAATCTTGAAAATCACGGTTTCCACAAAAATATGAAGCAGCAAAGCTGTTTTCAACATTGATAATAATCAGAAACGTTTCTTAAGCAGCAAATCAGCATATGATTTCTGAAGGAACGTGTGACACTGAAGACTGGAGTAATGATGCTGAAAATACACAGAAATAAATTACACTATAACATACTGTATATTCGCATAGAAAACAGCTATTTGAAATTATAATATTTCATGATGTTACTGTTTTACTGTATTTTTTTGATAAAATAAATGCAGCCTTGGTGAGCAAAAGAGACTTCTTTCAAAAACATAATAAAAGTACTGACCGCAAACTTCTGAACAGATGTTTGAATATATCTTAACGGGATAAAACTGAAGTGGATACCTTCCTACCCTTCACTGCTTTGTGATTTACGGTCCAGCTCTGGCAGAAGACGTGCCAACGTGAGTTTAGTCTCCAGTACCAGCCGTGCCAGTGCGGTCTAATGAGCGTGCCCATGGGAGAATTACAGTCGGGATATAAACAGCAGGGCTTTAGTGATCTGCTGCATCACATGCTGAGAGCATTTAGGCCAGGGTCCCAGAGGTGCCATCAGCGAACTACCGAGAACTCAGTCTGTATGGGGTGTGAAGGATTCGGATGCTTCCCAAAGCACCTATAGCACAGCCGTAAATAAAGCTGTTCTACAGAGACGCTATCAAGGGAATCATTTGACAGGAGAAATGTAAGTAATGCCCTTCAGAGGTGGAACAGACTGGTGAACTGTTTGGTTGACCCTTTTTAACCAAACAGTATGGAACGTACAGGGACAAAGTAACAGTTCACCAAAAAAAGTCATAATTTACTAGTGTTGGGCGATATGCTCAATTTTCATATTTTCAGCCTGTGAGAACGCCGATACATAATATTATCGTGCTAATTTATTTAATTATTTATTTACATGGTTTCATTGCTAGAAAGTAAACCAACTCCAGCGCAAGGCTAAAAGCAGCCTAATGT
>NW_015506291.1:0-2045 GCF_001515645.1 Sinocyclocheilus grahami
AGAAACTAAATCATGTGGGTTTAAAAATAATGAAAATAAACAAACAATGACAATCTTTGAATGCACTGCCAATGTGAAAAGAAGTACATTACATGATTAACGTGTTTATCATTACTTATTATTACATAAATAATATGCTTTAAAATAATATACTGAAGAACTGAATGTTGAATGTCATTTACAGTGAAATGAAAATGTATTATAGTTTAAATTCATATTCAATGCAATTATTTGAACTTAAAAGTACCGTTTTAAGGAGGATTAAAAAAGTATGCTGTTTCATTATTACATCTATTGTCTTTGAAATATGATTCAAGTATTGTTAAATGTACAGCATTTATGGTAAGCTCAAATTTAATGTAATTACTATTGAAACCTGAATGGAAGGTATTTAAATGTATTTAAAAGTACACATTTGTCATGATGAAGTTGCAATTTAGTACATATGTAATGATCTTTTAGTGTTTTAAAGATTAATACAGTACATTTTACAAGTAAACTATTTCAGTCTTTCTACTTTTTGTACTTTTGAAAATGTCACATAATTCAATGTGTTATTTGTTGTTTCTTTGTAACAAATTGTGAAATTCACTAGATATTTTTTTTATTTATTTTAATGAAAGTTGTTGCAACACCATCTTTTTCAGTGTTTGATATATACATATTCATATATATATGAACTTTGCATAAGCTTTTTAAAGTTTACTTAAGGTTGTGTTCTCTCTAAGTACATCTAAGTGGCCTTTTATTTCATTAATTAATTTTATATTACCTGCAAGTACAGTTTTTTGTTTTTTTTTTGTTACATTTTTAAGATTTGAAGTACACTACAAGTGCACATTCAGTTACATCAGGCAGGTTTCTTTGTTCACAAGGGTATTAGTGAACAGTGTGTGTCTCTTGTGTGGGACAGTGAGATATTTCCGGCTCATTCCTCAGCACTATGACTGTAGTATTGGTTACTCACAGTTGTAGGAGGGACTGAGGTCCTCCCACTGAATGCACAAGGGTACAGTGTGTGTCTCTTGTGTGGGACAGTGAGATATTTCCGGCTCATTCCTCAGCACTATGACTGTAGTATTGTAGTATTGGAGTTGTAGGAGGGACTGAGGTCCTCCCACTGAATTAGACACCATCTGTTTTCTAGTGCCCTAAAAAGCTCTCTGATAACAGAGTATGATTCAGGAAGCTCTGCTTGTCGGTACAGCATCACATGAGATGATGCCATATGAACTCATTGGTCTATGATCGTCTCCATGGCAACCACAACAAATCCACATTGTTACACTCCCTGCGTGAATCTGCAGGAATCAAAAGCTGCACTAATGTGCAGTTAAATGCAATCCAAAGGCAGAGTGAACACAATGTGCCAGAGTTCAACAGATTCACAATAGCTCTGGAAGTGAAGTTAATTGGTTAAATTGCTCTTGTACTTTTATGTGTTTTATGAAAAGTAAATGGTTTCTTTGTGGGGTTCCAAAGAGAGTTTGATAAGTCAATGAATGAATATGAATTTGGATGAAGATATTATTGTTACTTCACAGAAGCTCCATTGACCCGTAGAGGGTAAATTAACAATAAACAGAATGTTACACATGTTCCAAACAGGGTGGATGTCCATCTAATAATAATAATAGTTATTATTATTATTATCGTACTGGTAGTGTAAATATTTTTACAACAATGCATGTCTGAAAGGGATTGTTTATTTTACTTTTTGTTTACAGCATCACAGCTTTTTATTTACATTTATAGAATAATATATAAATGTACATTTCTATTTCAAATAAACGCTGTTCTTCTGAACTTTCTATTCATCTGTGAATCCTGAAAAATAAAATCTTGGTTTCCACAAAAATATCGTGCAGCACAACTGTGTTCAACATTGATAATAATCAGAAATGTTTGTTGAGCAGCAGATCAGCATATTATACTGATTTCTGAAGATCATGTGACACTGAAGACTGGAGGAATGATGCTGAAAATACAGCTGCGCATCACAGAAATACAGTACAGTTTAACACATATTCACATAGAAAACAGCT
>NW_015506291.1:4786-39054 GCF_001515645.1 Sinocyclocheilus grahami
AGGTCTCTGCTCACAGCTGCTGGAGACTGCCACAGATGGGCTTCTGATTGTTAAAAACTCATGACACAACATCTTTTATCTGGTCAGCTTCGCAAAGTGTCTTTCGACTGCTCCTCAATGACAGTATAATTAAAAACCTGATCAAAGTTTGGACCAATCAAACGAAATGAAGATGTGTACATTTTCTAAATTAAATGCTAGTGGTTTTTGTCTGTGCAGAAGTTGTCGCCATGATGTTAAGGTGTGGATGGGGGTTTCTAGCGCATTGTAATGGTCCTCTGGCTGCTTCCTTACACTGTAAAAAATATTTGGTCCCACTTTATATTAGGTGTCTTTAACAACTATATATTTAAACAAATAAATTGTTAGGTGGTGCACTTTCAAAAGGTCCTGATATATACTTTTAAGGTACTAATATGCATTTTAAGCAGTAAATAAGATACAGAGGTGTGTACCTTTGAAAAGATGCTACTCCAGTGACAGCTTTTGTCCTTTTTTTCTGAGAATGTACTCACTGTGTTCAGGTTGAATTGCAAAACACTGTTTCTGCTGTTGAGGTGGGATGTGGTTAAGGTTAGGGACCAGTTTTGGTGGTTTGGGTAGGTTTTAGGGTGGGTTAAGGGGTAGAGGCATGTTGACAGTTTAATTATAGACGTAACTACAGAAATTAAATGCAGACGTTATTACAGGAAGGTATTTTTAAATATAGGTACAATGTAAAATCATGTATGGACACAATAAGTGCATTGTATCAAATGTTTAACGTAAATGTAAGTACAGTAAATAATAGTAAATAACAATAAAGGCAATATGAAGTGAGTCCAAGCATTTTTGAAGTAGTAAATAAAAAATATAACTGGAGTACTGTATTTTAGAGTTTTACAAGAAAATACAATTTCAGTCTTTCTACTTAAGTTTCAAGATAAATTCAATGTGTTACTTGCTCTAACTCTGAAACAATTTAAATCAGAAATTACTAGCAAATTTCACAGATAATTGCAAAGTACAACAGTTTTTGCCGAGAAAAACTTCGGCAAACAACACTATACATTATAAAAAACAACACTACATTATAAAATGTACACTCTACACTAAAAAAAAAAAGTAAATCAATAGATAAACAGTCCAGTGTAATGTGTTATCATGAAGGAATATTCCATGTTGATTTTTTATTTTATTTATAAATTTTTTTTTGTTTGTACAGGTATTTACCCATATTTTGAATTATACATTGCATTATGTAGTGTTTTAGAATTGAAGTAAATGTCTGTAAATTTAACATAATGTACTGGTCATTTTTGGAAATCATCCTTTATTTATTTATTTAATTATTTATGAATGACTGAGAAGTCTACAAAAATAGGGCCTAAAGTACTGTGTTAATATGAAGGCATTTTCACAGGTGTTTTCCCCTCATTTTGAATTGCACAATACACTGGGTTTTAGGGTTAAAGGAAATGTCCGTTAACTTAAACGGGTAATATCCAGGCAGAAAATTACCAATAATGTTCTATACAGGATTATTAGTGGAATTCATAGAGACTTTAAATGAGACAAGTTGAAGCGTTCACCTTCCTTTTTGAAGTCGCAGGTAAAAGCCAAAAAAAGGCCAAAAGACATACAAATTGAAATCCCTCTTATTCAAATGATTTGAAGTCCCAGTCATATTTCTCGAGAGCAGGAGAGAAATAACTTGAAATGAATTGCACATTAACAGACCATCCGAGCCCATCTGAATGGGAGGCGGCGAAAGAAGAAGAGATTAAGAATTTTAATAATCTGCTGGAACGAAACACAATCCCTGCCTAGTGCCGCAACACAACAGCACAGGCCTCCAGGAGCGAGAGAAATGATCTCCATCAAAACACCACCTCACCCGGCTGAGAGGAACACGGTGAGGAAATACGAAATGAGCAATTATTCTGTTCTCTGCCTGAATTAATTCCATTATATCCGAATGCAGAGAATAATATTGTCTTATAGATAGTGTTATGAGTAAACTGACCAAGTTCATCATGAAAGCCAAAGTTTGTTTTAAAGAGATTTAAATTTGAATTGAAATTCTGTCATTATTTACTCACCCTCGTGTTGTTCCAAACTCGTATGACTTTTGTCTTCAAAAACTGAATGGGTGAAAAATATGCTCTTCTATACAGTGAAAGTGAATGGAGAAAGATGTTATCAAGCACCAAAATTTACTGAATGCACCACAAAAAGTCAACGTATCTAGTGCACCATGTTCTAGATCTTCTAAAGCCAAAATGACAATTCCGTCATCATATACTCGTCCTCACGTCATTTCAAATCCATCTGGCTTCATTTCTTTCGTGGAACACAAAAGGAGACATTCTGAAGAATGTTCAAGCTGTTCTTTTCCATACAGTAAAAACGGTGTTGCTGATCTCAAAAAATACAAATAAAAATAAACATCATAAAAGTGTCATAAAATGTTATCATATTATTTATGCTCTATATTCCAAGTCCTCTGAAGCCATGCCAACGATTTGTGTGAAATTTAAGTTGTTATTTATGCTATAAAACTTTCTAACATGGCCCTCAAATCTCATTTGCAATTCAAACTTGTCTAATGATGAACTAATGATGAAACAGAAGTATACTTAAAAAAAAATGCTGAAGTGTGAACTGAATGTAATTTGTATTTTTATTGAATGTTACATTTATTTATTTATTTGTGTACAAGAATTTAAAATGATATTAAATAAATGAATTAAAATCAATTAAAATGTATATTAAATAAATTATCTGAACTTTAAGTGTACTTTTTAAAGCATGCCAAAAGATTATTCAAATAGTGGTTTAAAAGTAAAATGTTTATTCTGACATTACTATAAAAGTGTACTTAAGTTGGTTAAGAAGCAGTCTTTGAATACACTTGAGTGACCTTATATTATAATATTTTCTTATCTTCAAGTACAGTTAGTTTTTTATGTACTTAAGATTTGAAGTGCACTACAAATGCACATTCATACACTTCTTTTTCACAAGAGCGTGTTGTCATTAACATCAAAACTGGCACAATGCATGTACACATGCCACATTTGCATATACGTATATGTGCATGAGATTTGAGAGCTCAGTACAGTGAGTTATATAGACTCATTTTGTGATGCTTTTTAATATTTCAAGTTTGACAGGATCATTCATTTTCACTGTATGAAAAAAAAAAACCCATCATAAACATCTCTTTTTGTGTTCCTCAGAAGGAAGATAGTCCGGTTTGGAAAGGCAAGAGTGTGAGTAAATGATGACAGAAGTTTCAGTTTTGATCACTATTCCTTCCAGAGCCAATGATAAAACAGAAGCCCTCGAAATAAATCAGAGAGTGCATCTGCATATACGTGTTTTGTGCGAGACAGAGTGAGATGAGAGGCCCGAGCTTTAGATGTATACTGTAATCAAGCGTGCATTTCTCTCCCAGAGGAGTCAACAGATGTGTCCCATTCAAAGTGGCACATCACATTACGCACACAAATGTTATGGCTCCACAAGATTCATGATAGCTGTTCTCTCTCTCTCTCTCTCTCTCTCTATCTCCCTCTCTCTCTCTCTCTCTCTCTCAATCTCATGTCTTCTCTCCTTTTAATCGTATCCCTTCACGCTCTCCCTCTATCTTAGAAATTAAGTGGCAAAGAATAATATTCAAGAGGTCCAGATAGTAGCAAATGTGATCCATTTCACTGAGTCACCAGTATACCGTATGCATACACATACATAATGCTTCAATAGAGTGGAGTGTGGTAAATAGACAGTGTTGAAATGAACTTCTGAATATTGTATAAAGTGTTTGCACACACGGTACAGATAATGGAGGGGGTTTTATAATGCAAGAAATTCTGTTGTTCACCTTCTGAAGCAGAACAAATATTAATAGTATCGTTTACACCATTTTCAATTAGTTTTTCATCACACAACAAATAGCATGACAAGGCAAGATTCACTATAGAAAATTCAGTGGTGTGTTTTGGACAAAAAACAATTATGCCAAATCCATTTTTTAATGGAAATATGCACATGGCATCCACTTAATAACATATACAGAATATAACAGTAAAATGCTCTCCCTCTCTCTCTCTCTCTCTCCCTCTCTCTCTCTCTCTCTCTCTCTCGAGTGTGTGAAGTGGCTTTAGCTGCTGGTTGATTGGATGTTAAACATACTGTGGTGAACCCTGGGCTGTCACTGAGCAGAGAGAGAGGCAGAAGACGAGAGAAGAGCATCTCTGGAGTGCACTGAGAGGTCAGGCAAGCTGTTCCTCCTCTATAGCTTTACTGAGGAAGACTGAGGAGTCCGTGAGAAAATTGCATCAGACGCAAAGCGGCAGTAATTCGGTCCACATCGCTCACTACGCATACGAGGAACCAGAGAAACACAATTACAGATCAGTAACGTCTGCTGTGTTCGAGACATACGAGAGAAACACAAGTCTCAGACACAAGAGGAAACAGTGATTTGACTTTGTGGAAAACATCAATTTCGTCAAACATCAATAGTATTTGTGTGATATTGCATTGACTTTAAAAAAAAATAAAAAAATTCGTTCATCAAAGACACGTTAAATTGATCAAAAGTGACAGTAAAGGCATTTATAATGTTACAAAATATTTCTATTTTAAATAAATGCCGTTCTTCTGAAATTTCGAATCATCTGTGAATCCTGAAAAATAAAATGCATCACAGTTTCCGCAAAAATATTGTGCAGCACGACTGTTTTCAACACTGATAATAATCAGAAATGTTTGTTGAGCAGCAGATCAGCATATTATACTGATTTCTGAAGATCATGTGACACTGAAGACTGGAGTTATGATGCTGAAAATACAGCTTTTTAACATATATTCACATAGAAAAAAGTTATTTTGAATTTTAATAATATTTCATAATATTGCTGTTTTTATTGTATGTTTCATTGAATAAATGCAGCCTTGGTGAGCAGAAGAAACTTCTTTAAAAAAAAAAACAGCTAGGTATTTATCAAGGTAAAAGGTAACTTTTCCAAACACCATGACAGTTTTTGGGGAGTTGAATCACATTATGTTTTAAAATATAAACTAACCTCGCCTTGTCATAAAAAGGTTGAATTATCTGATATTTAAGATATTTCTTGAGCTTGACACATAGTCATGAGAGACAGCAGTTGCTCTCACTAGGAAATAATTTCCTGTTTTGCTTTTTTTTGCATGTTTCTGCTTGTTGGCTGGACCACATGACTTTTTAAAAAATTGTTCAATAATTCATAAGCAGTCACAGATGAAAGAAATTATTTAATGAGTTGATTACAAGTTAATTTTTTGGCTGAGCTACTCCTTTACTCATACAGTAATATAAACGTGTCACAATATTTACAATCTTATTTGTTGCTTGCATACATTCAGGAGAAAGAAGAACAACAGATCCTTCTAGAAGAACGAGACACCAATATTCCCCCAGAGCGCTGATAGATTGAGTCTGCCACAGGCTGCGGCTCATGATGACTCTCTCTGTGTGTGTGTGTGTGTGTGTGTGTGTGTGTGTGTGTGTGTGTGTGTGTGCCAGGCTCATCACAACAAAGACAAACAAATTGACGTAATCATGAAGTTGCCGGCAGGGTGTCATTTGTGTTGCAGAAGCAAATGGGAATAGTTGGAGTGATGAGACCCCACCTCCTCATCTATACGCCGCCCGCTCCACACACACACACACACACACACACACTACATATGTGCGTGATTCATTTCTGTAGCTACACCGGCGGGGCTTTTATGCCATGATACTTTTTCCCAGCACCACAACACTGGAAGGACAAGAAGCATCTCATCAAGGGATAATCTTGTTAGATGTGTTAGATAACAGACAGCAGACTGGGTTTATTGAACAGACTTCTTTGCCCATGCCCTTAATTAAAAAAAAAATTAAATGGATGTTTCTGATTGGATAACTTTTATTGTAAAATAGCTGGTTTACACACAATGTTGATCACACACCGACATAATTCTATACTAATGCACAAAGTTGCTTGAGAACTGTAAAGTGTGTGTGAGTGTGTGTGTGTGTGTGTGTGTGTGTGTAGCTGTAGATAAAGCTCAGTTTAAATGTATTTATTTATTTTCACATCCTGTTTTAGTAAATATCAGTTTAAATGATTATTTTATTTTGTATATTTTGTTTAAATATTTAATCAATATTTTATTTATTTTATTATTATTTATTTAAAAAGTGTGTGTGTGTGTGTGTGTGTGTGTGTGTGTGTGTGGTTGTAGATAAAGCTCAGCACCACGGGTAAACAAGCTAATAAATCACACAGAATTAAGATTTTTGGAAATTTTAAAATGCAGAAAGTCTCCTGTGAGGGGTAGGTTTAGGGGTAGGGTTGGTGTAGGGCAATAGAATATACGGTCTGTACAGTATAAAAACCATTACGCCTATGGAGAGTCCCCACAAGGATAGCTGACCAGACTGTGTGTGTGTGTGTGCGTGTGCGTGTGTCTGTGCCTGTGCCTGTGCCTGTGTGCACACGCAGGAGAATCCAATAAGAAAGCAGTATACGGAAACATAGACTTAATAAAGTTAATAAAGACACTCTTGATTGGCTTTTCTTTTCTTCTGCCTGGATATTTGGTCAATACGGTCAAGTACACATAATATTATTATTATTATTGTTATTATCATTATGTTGTTGTTGTTGTTGTCTGCTTTCTGAATTCTGAGTAAATTCAGTTTCCAGAGACTCTGCATGCACTATTTTCTACTTATTTTGTATATAATCTGCCAGTCTGACTGAGACGTGTTTCTAGCAGCTCTGGGTGATTTTCATCATGTACAGTAATTATGACAGCGCATGGTAATTCGCTGTAAGCTGTAAGAGCGTCACGCGGCATGCCGTGAACAGGACTCGAAAGGAGTAAAACTTCACTGCAAACTGTCGGGTGAGAGACTTTCACACTCAATTAGCGAATGTTATCTATCTTTCAAAACTCATTTGTGGTTTTGCAGTGGATCTGGTGTTTGTGTTTTCAAACGCTTTAGTCTGTCAGGCAAACAGTAGTTTGTGTAAAGAATACAGGGTAAAAACTAGCAGAGAAAATTATAATGGAAAACTAGTTGGGCTGTCCCATATTGTGTAAAATTAATAAATAAAATAAAAAAATGGGCAAAATATATATTAAATATGTTCTAAATATATCTTGTAAACAGTGAAGCTTGATTAAATATATATTTGAAATTGAAAATATGTCAATATATATTTAATTTCAACCTTTATATATCAAAATATATTTTAAAATGTATTTCAGGGGCACTAAAATACCTAATAAGAAAATATCCTACGTTTAGGGTAAATATATATGTATATATATATATATATATATATAGAGAGAGAGAGAGAGAGAGAGAGAGAGAGAACATTAAAGTATGCTCCTTTATTGCTGATTTACATTCAGATGTGTTATATGTGAATGTATTTCCTTGGATTAAAATATATAGAACTTTTTTTTTTTTTAAGCGAGAAAGAAAAGAAAAGTAAAAGAATTTCAAAATATACAAAAAAAAAAATGGCCAAAAATGTATATTGGTAGAAAATATATTTATTAATTTTTTTATTTTTTTTTTTTTTACTTTTATCAAATACATTTTGTATATTTAAAAATAATATAATTTGATGTGTCAACATTATGTGTTTATTCTGTGACTTCACAGCTTTTTAGTATATTTGGTTAATCATTTAGCAGAACGGCACAGTTTAACAAAGTCAACGTTAATTTTAGATTTAAGGCATTTGAATTCAATCCAGCTTAAAAACCACAATTTTGGTTGTTCAAATGTTTCCATCCCTCCATTGTTGGACATTTCTAGTCTTTCAAACACATTCCCAATACAATTACTTAAAAAATCTGCCAGTTGGATTTGGCAGCCTCTTAAAATAATGTTACAGTAAGTTTTCATACGAATAGCACCTAAAGGAACTGTAGGATAGCCAGACATTTGACTGGGTAACGATTTAAGGACAGTAAAAGCACAACTATTATTCATTCTGTCAGTCTCGGTCTGTCAAAATGTTTTTTGTTTTAGTTTTTTTGCAGAAGCAAATAATGCTGGATTCCTCCCCTCTAACACATCTATATTCATTTCACACTAAAAGCATAGCGGCTGTAGGCTGCATTACACCAGTAAGGTTACATCTGAAACAAATTATGCATTTATAGCTTGGCCGAAAATCTCCTGACCTTTCGACTTCAATTCCAGGGAAGACACTGTCTTGAAGGTCCCGTCTCTCCCACTGGTTCTCCGCTGGCGCAAATTTCTGACAGTGAGTTTATTTCGGCACCGTCGGGCAGGAGATAAGCGGGGCCCGGTCCCTGGAAGGCTGGCAATAACAAAAGCCCTCTGTCAGTCAGGTCCCAGACTGGCCCGTGGCGGTGTCAGAGTGAAATGTCCAGCAGATAAGCTGACTGAATAAATGCAGCCGCTGGAGCATCCCAACAACTTCTCTCTCAGCGGCTCCCAGAATCGCTCAGCGCCAGGCGACTGCGTCCAGCTGACATTTGGGTTTCCACTGTTGCATTTCAGTGTCAGCATCCCAAATGTCATTTTTAATTGTGCCAAACACCCACCGTTTCTCAAAGCCAAAGGAGGTTTAAAGACTCTTGTCCATTTTATCTCAGTTTCAGTTGTTAGTGTGCAGAAATTGTCTGTCAGAGTATGTCCAAAGCACTGTCCGAATGATTAGCAGGCAATTCAGCTTATAGAAGCAAAGTGGGATATTTAAAAATAATATAATTTGATGTGTCAACATTATGTGTTTATTCTGTGACTTCACAGCTTTTTAGTATATTTGGTTAATCATTTAGCAGAACGGCACAGTTTAACAAAGTCAACGTTAATTTTAGATTTAAGGCATTTGAATTCAATCCAGCTTAAAAACCACAATTTTGGTTGTTCAAATGTTTCCATCCCTCCATTGTTGGACATTTCTAGTCTTTCAAACACATTCCCAATACAATTACTTAAAAAATCTGCCAGTTGGATTTGGCAGCCTCTTAAAATAATGTTACAGTAAGTTTTCATACGAATAGCACCTAAAGGAACTGTAGGATATCCAGACATTTGACTGGGTAACAATTTAAGGAGAGTAAAAGCACAACTATTATTCATTCTGTCAGTCTCGGTCTGTCAAAATGTTTTTTGTTTTAGTTTTTTTGCAGAAGCAAATAATGCTGGATTCCTCCCCTCTAACACATCTATATTCATTTCACACTAAAAGCATAGCGGCTGTAGGCTGCATTACACCAGTAAGGTTACATCTGAAACAAATTATGCATTTATAGCTTGGCCGAAAATCTCCTGACCTTTCGACTTCAATTCCAGGGAAGACACTGTCTTGAAGGTCCCGTCTCTCCCACTGGTTCTCCGCTGGCGCAAATTTCTGACAGTGAGTTTATTTCGGCACCGTCGGGCAGGAGATAAGCGGGGCCCGGTCCCTGGAAGGCTGGCAATAACAAAAGCCCTCTGTCAGTCAGGTCCCAGACTGGCCCGTGGCGGTGTCAGAGTGAAATGTCCAGCAGATAAGCTGACTGAATAAATGCAGCCGCTGGAGCATCCCAACAACTTCTCTCTCAGCGGCTCCCAGAATCGCTCAGCGCCAGGCGACTGCGTCCAGCTGACATTTGGGTTTCCACTGTTGCATTTCAGTGTCAGCATCCCAAATGTCATTTTTAATTGTGCCAAACACCCACCGTTTCTCAAAGCCAAAGGAGGTTTAAAGACTCTTGTCCATTTTATCTCAGTTTCAGTTGTTAGTGTGCAGAAATTGTCTGTCAGAGTATGTCCAAAGCACTGTCCGAATGATTAGCAGGCAATTCAGCTTATAGAAGCAAAGTGGGACTTTTTTAAAACAAAGGATACAGTATGGCATTTCTATCAAAACACTGTTCTCTGACATCCATCTTAAGAAAACAAACTTGCGTGAATATGTTCGCCCTTAAGTAATGTGCTCGAGTTTCCTTTACGGTATGTTCCAGTAATATGGAAAAAACATTCTGCTTCCATGCTCTCTTAAATATCCTTTAGCTGTCTCATAATATGTATATTTTATTTTTTTATTTGTGGCAATGGTTCTTCTACAACGACTTTTCTAAAATAAAATCTGTTTTATTTTATATGCTATTAGAATTTTGTTGTATTTATTTATTTAGTTTTTTTATTTTTTATTTTTATTTTTCAGATAGGACACATTGCATCAATCAAATCTGACAGTAAAACATTTATAATGTTACAAAAGATTTCTATAAAAAAAATGAATTTTTTGAACCTAGAAAAAAAACATGTTTTTCACAGAAATCAGAAATGTTTCTTGAGCATAAAATCAGCATATTGGAATGATTCTTGAAGGATCATGGAGTAATGATGCTGAAAATTCAGCTTTAATCACATCAATAAATTACATTTCACTATACATTCACATAGACAGCAGGTATTTTAAAATGTAATAATATTTCACAATTGTACTGTATTTTTGATAAAATAAATGCTGCCCTGTTTAGCATAAAGGATTCTTTTTAATAATTATGTGTTGGAAAACATGAATTTAGAAAAGCTAATTATTCATGATGGTTTTGGAGATTTTACAATATATTCACATAGAAAACAGTGATTTTAAATTGTAATTATATCTCACAATATTACTGTTTTACTGTATTTTTGAATAAATACATACATCCTTAGTGACTACTTACAGACACCAACCATTTGAACAATAGGATACATATATATATATTTGTCAGACAAGATATTGTTTTGCCTTCACTTACAACAAATTTTGGTAATTTAAATAAATCCAAAATTTTATTTTTTTCTGGGGAGGAAAAAAAATGTGAGTAGTGCTTGGCCTGAGTTGTGTGACCAATATTGCCTTCGCAAACACTGACAATTATAATAGTAAGTGACCATAAACATGACTATCCCCCTAATATTTTATTTTATCAACTATTAATACAGATTTAGCCATTATTAATTCAAAATGAATCATGTAATTCAAACACACTGCACTCTAAAAAATGCTGGGTTGTTTCAACCCAACTCTGGGTCAAATATGGACTAACCCAGCCAATGGGTTACATTTTTACATTCAATTTTTAACCCAAAAGTTGGGTTAGTCCATATTTGACCCAAAGTTGGGTTGAAACAACCCAGCATTTTTAGAGTGTGGAGTTCAAGGATGACAAATGTACACTGTACCTTCACGTACGTCCTCATGAAACACAACAAGCTCGCATCAACGAGAGCAGTCTTCAGTTTATCAATAATGGAGGTCAGCACATCCATCACCCTCGTCCGCAGCTCATCAGACATATGCAAGACATACATTACTGTGCGTTGTGTTTTCCTTTTGCCAGAATGATAGCGGCGGTGCCATGTGTCACTGTCTGGGGCCGTGCGATAAGTAATCAATAAAAGCCATGTTTGGTGGGTCATTCAATGACCGGAGTACAAACGATGACGAGAAAGACAAATTAAGAGACTGTCACAGCTGCGTTTCTCTGAGATGACCGTGACACCGGCTGATCTGCAAAACAGAGGGTCACATTTATCGTCATTTGTGTCTTGATGCGACGTGACGTCGATTCTGAGTATCTCTCATCGAAAAGATAATGTATCGGTTAGCAAGGCCACTGTCTCAGAGAGCCCTACAAAGTCAACACTTCACACACACACATGCTTTAGTGGAACTAGACAGATAACGCAGACAGAGACATATCACTGAATCAGAGGACGATGGGCAAAACAAATGGGGTCAGAAAGGGTCAGCTACATCACTGTGTCAGTCACATGAAGCGGTCTATGGCTTTCCCAGTCCTCAGTGTCACTGCAAACATCGCTCACTCCTTTAAGATGAACAGAACAGCCAGACGCCTCTTTGTACATTAGAACGATTCACCTGTTATGGTATTCTCACTCTTAAAGAGCTCTGAGATTGATAGCAATTAAGTCACTGCAGGTTGCAAAGCTGCTGTAGTTTTGGTTAATACTTAGTGTTCTGACTCAATTATGTTTAACTGTAACAAGCAGTGAATTACTTGAGCTTCACTGTATGGACTTCCATCGTTACTTGGGTCCACGATAAAGAAAAGGAAACAATGCTTTAAAACAATATAAATGTTTGTATTCATATTGGTTTTGTATGTTTTTTGTAAATCCATTTAATGACTGAAAATGGCAAGTTTCGGTTCATGGGTTTTTTTTTTTTTTTTGCTTTGTTTAGTTTTTTATTAATAGGCCTACTTGTATTCAGCAAGGACACATGAAATTGATCAGAAGTGACAATACAAATGTTTATATTGTTACAATTTGTATTTCAAATAAATGCAGTTCTTTTGAACTTTCTATTCATCAAAGAATCCTGCATCAGTTTCCACAAAAATATTGTGCAGCACAGCTGTTTTCAACATTGATAATAATCAGAAATGTTTGTCGAGCAGCAGATCAGCATATTATACTGATTTCTGAAGATCATGTGACACTGAAGACTGGAGGAATGATGCTGAAAATACAGCTGCACATCACAGAAATAAATTGCAGTTTAACACAGATTCACATAGAAAAAAGATATTTTAGATTGTAATAATATTTAACAATATTACTGTTTTACTGTATTTCTGATCAAATAAATGCAGCCTAGAAACCATAAGATACTTCTTTCAAAACCATTAAAAGTCTCACCCAAATTGTTGAACAGTGGTGTACTTTTCAACGTAAGTTTTACTTTTTTACCAATAAACATAAATTATTATTTCATAAATATCATTAAGTGTTTGGAGAGTCACACCATATTACAGCCTGAACTAACCTTAAAATAAAATGTGAAATGTTCTGATATTTTTAGAGACTTTGAAACACAGTCATGAGAGTATACTGTATTTGAGAATTGAATTTTTAATGAGGCTTTTTTTCTTCTTCATTAAGACATCCAGGCGATGCTGTCACCCTGGCATTCTTTACTTTATACCCACCAAAAAATTTTTTTTATTTTAATTCAGGAATTAAAAATATTCCCATCATAGAAGAGGTGCATTGAAGTCATTGCCGTTTTAAGTTTTTTTATAACTAACTTATTATAATAAACTAATAGAAAGAAATGAGAGTCATGTCATTGACCCAAATTCTGAATCGCACTGCTGCTCATTTGTCACAACAGCAACGATTACTGTCACTCGTGACTCCTCAAAATTTCAACTCTAATTAAAAACAAATATTTCTGGTTGTCGCTGCCAATCGCTGTCATTGTGAATGCTTCTTTAGGCCCCGTTCCAAATGACTCGTCAGCCCTAACAGCTTGACGCAGTGACACAGACAATGCTGGCTAGTGGTCTTGTGTTTCGCAAAAGGGCACACTGTAGATGTAAAGGAGCACCCTTCTGAACCATAAAATTACAAATGGGACGTCCTACTGTCTTGTTCTCAAAGGACAAGACAGGCAAGTGCGCCATTTGGGACAGAGCCTTAGACACAGTGTCTCAGCTATTATAATGTAAGCAAAGCTGATAGTCTCAATGCCAAGAAGTGTTTTAACAGAAGCTCGCCAAGACCTTGTACTAAGTTTTACTTTTTTACCAATAAACATAAATTATTATTTCATAAATATCATTAAGTGTTTGGAGAGTCACACCATATTACAGCCTGAACTAACCTTAAAATAAAATGTGAAATGTTCTGATATTTTTAGAGACTTTGAAACACAGTCATGAGAGTATACTGTATTTGAGAATTGAATTTTTAATGAGGCTTTTTTTCTTCTTCATTAAGACATCCGGGCGATGCTGTCACCCTGGCATTTTTTACTTTATACCCACCAAAAAAAATTTTTTTTATTTTAATTCAGGAATTAAAAATATTCCCATCATAGAAGAGGTGCATTGAAGTCATTGCCGTTTTAAGTTTTTTTATAACTAACTTATTATAATAAACTAATAGAAAGAAATGAGAGTCATGTCATTGACCCAAATTCTGAATCGCACTGCTGCTCATTTGTCACAACAGCAACGATTACTGTCACTCGTGACTCCTCAAAATTTCAACTCTAATTAAAAACAAATATTTCTGGTTGTCGCTGCCAATCGCTGTCATTGTGAATGCTTCTTTAGGCCCCGTTCCAAATGACTCGTCAGCCCTAACAGCTTGACGCAGTGACACAGACAATGCTGGCTAGTGGTCTTGTGTTTCGCAAAAGGGCACACTGTAGATGTAAAGGAGCACCCTTCTGAACCATAAAATTACAAATGGGACGTCCTACTGTCTTGTTCTCAAAGGACAAGACAGGCAAGTGCGCCATTTGGGACAGAGCCTTAGACACAGTGTCTCAGCTATTATAATGTAAGCAAAGCTGATAGTCTCAATGCCAAGAAGTGTTTTAACAGAAGCTCGCCAAGACCTTGTACCAATTTCTCAGACCATATGGCTTCCCTTTGAAGACAGCGACGTGGCTCCTCCTAATCCACTCGGGCTTTTGTAAAACACCCTCACTTGTCACAAGTCTCATAATTGGGCGTAAAATGTGACGATGGGACGGCAGAAGGAGCTGTCGCTTTTGTACGGGGTCCCGAGTGCGTTGGCTCTCTGTGCGGGAATGAATCAGTCAAACCGAACATGGACAGAAACAGCTGAGAAATGAGCCGGAGGACCTTCACTATGTAAATCGCACCAATTGAGTGACCTTTACCCGTAATCAGACTTATTCCACCCGCCTTTCTTTTTCTCTCCGTCTTTTATTCTTGCTCACTCATTTGAGGCATCTCTCGCTCTCTCTCTCATTCTTCTCAACCTTAGCTGACTCTTTTTTTAAAGACTCCCTTATTAGTATTGCAAAGTCATCCGTGTGGGAAGTCAAGCGAGGCCGAGAAATAATAGACAGACGGCTGAAACATATTCAAACCTCAACCGCTCTGACATTACGCTGCGACATCCAATCTGCGCCGGCCTTAAGACAACAAACGGCGAGCCTGCGGACGAAGGGAGATAGAAGCGTCGGCTCTCTGAGGACTCGCTGGGTTTTCTGATAACCTGTGTTTGTGTGTGTGTGTGTTTGTGTGTGTGTGTGTGTGTGTGTGTGTGTGTGTGTGTTTCGCCTCAGCTCGGCCGCAGTGACAGGAGGGTCTGCCCGTCTTTATTTGTCTATCTGTGTGTCTTATTTGTCAGGGCGTTTTTATTTTCTCACAGTCCACTGTGACGGGAACTGTAGACACACTGGCAGAGATGCTGTTTGATGAACAGCTTATTTTGTGTGTGTTTTTAGGGCTGTCAGCTTAAAAGCTTCAGGTCATCCTGTTCACGCTCATGTTTGGTTCAAATATGACAAGTTTGAACACCAAAGTTATTTGAGTATCAGATGTTATTGACATCAGACTTGGTGAGATGCGTCTTGATACACCGTTAAATATAAAGTACGGTGGAGGGAAATATTTTCAGTAAATAAACTTAAATATCTTACAGCTTAGTCTTAATGAACCAACAATTTGGGGTCAATATATGTTTTTATTTTATTTTATTTAGTTTAGTTTAGTTTAGTTTAGTTTAGTTTAGTTTAGTTTAGTTTAGTTTAGTTTAGTTTAGTTTAGTTTAGTTTTGCTTTGCTTTGCTTTGCTTTGCTTTGTTTTGTTTTGTTTTGTTTTTTAAGAAATTAATACTTTAATTTAGTAAGCATGCATTAAATTGGTCAAAATCGACAGTAAAGACTTTTATAAAGTTACAAAAGATTTAAGTTTCAAATACATGTTCTGCTTTTGAACTTTCTATTTATGAAAGGGGAAAAAAAGCATCACAGTTTCCACAAAAATATTGTTTTCAACATTGATAATAATCAGAAATGTATTATACTGATTTCTGAAGATCATGTGACACTGAAGACTGGAGGAATGATGCTGAAAATACAGCTGCGCATCACAGACATACATATATATATATATATTTATTTATTTAAAATAGATTATATGATTTAAAATGTATATATGAAATTATTTAAGTTATTAAATTTATCAGTACACCAAATTTATGTTATGTACTTTTTAAAAACGTTTGAATCATTATTGTTTCTTTCTTTCTTTCTTTCTTTCGAGGTCTACATTGAACCACATTTACCTCTATCTTACTCAATACGCACACACACACACACACACACACACACACACACACGCGCGCGCGCACACACACACACACAGAGGTTTGTTTTTATGGTTTATGGGGACTCTCCATAGGCGTAATGGTTTTTCTACTGTATAAACCGTATTTTCTATTGCCCTACACCAACCCTACCCCTAAACCTAGCCCTTACAGGAAACTTTCTGCATTTTTAGATTTTCAAAAAAACTAATTCTGAATTATTTATAAGCCTTTTGAATTACGTGGACACTGAAAATGTCCTCATAAATCACCTTCTCGTTGTAATACCTATGTCATACCCATGTTATTATACAAATTTGTGTCCTCATAAACCACATAAACATGCACACACACACACACACACACAAAGGATCCCATGATTTAATCAAGCTATCTTTCAAAACTCATGTAAGTGATCTCATACTAAAACAGTGGCTGAGTCACATGACCCTTTGACATAAGCCCAACAGGAAGAGATCAAACATTAGCCCTACACCTTCGACCTTCGACCACACACACACACATACAAGTGTAACAGTTTGTGCCCCGGCTCGTCTTTACACACCCGCGGTGACGGGGGTCTTGTGTTCTCATATTCCAGGCTCTAATCTCTCCTGTATCTGTTAATCTTCACTATCTGAGCTGTGCCTCTATTGTAGGGGCTTTCCTGTGCTCGATGTCGGAGACTGCCGTCTCTGTGTCGGCTGTGAACTGGTCTCCGGCAGACCCCCGTCTCACCGTCCCGTAAGATGTGGTCAGCAGGGGGTCCAAGCATTGCCACCTGTTGTGATAATTATTGACCAAACACATGCTGAATTGAGACAATGGGAGTTGTGCATGTTTTCATTAGCCACTTGTGATCTTTGGACTGGACGCATTGAGTGCTAAAATCACTCAGGTCTGCATAAACGTGCTCTGGGTCTCATTACTCAAAGTCTTTAAAAGTGAATGCATTGTCTGGGCCTTAGCTTTTGGTTTCAACCACCACAGTCTATTTCAGGCAAACTAAAGATCATAATTACCTCAACAACAGGTTAAGAATCGGCAAGAATTGTATGGCTCTTCACAACAAACTGGACTCATTATTTGAAATAAATGCTAAATTTAATATTATTCATTTGTATGTTTTATTAAAATATTTTTGTATATTTTATTTCTATATAAAAGCAATAAAATACTGCACTATGTTTAAACACCAAAGTTATTTTAATATCAAATATTATCTGTATCAGAAATGGTGTGATGTGTCTTAATGTAACACAATAATATATTATTAGTAGTAGTAGTACTGGTAGTAGTAGTATTAGTATTAGTATTAGTATTATTATATTTTGCTCTTTTGATTTGATTTTACACACACAGACACACACACACACACACACACACACACACACACACACACATATATATATATATATAATTGTAATGTAGAATATTATTAAGAAATGCATATGAATACACATGATAATATATATTTTATTTTATATTTATATATAATAGTTAATCATTTACAGTATTTATATACACTTTTAATGTATATTTAAAGGTCTAAAGATGCACCTCTTCCACAAACACTTCTCATTCCTAAAACACTAAACAGTTTTATTTAAAAAGAAAAACTAATCTTTCTTTATTGATGCTTTGTCTTTCATCTCTGTTCTAGGTTGTGCTTTTCTGAGCAATTGTAATAATGTAAAATATTATTAAGAAATGCATATGAATACACATGATAATATATATTTTATTTTATATTTATATATAATAGTTAATCATTTACAGTATTTATATACACTTTTAATGTATATTTAAAGGTCTAAAGATGCACCTCTTCCACAAACACTTCTCATTCCTAAAACACTAAACAGTTTTATTTAAAAAGAAAAACTAATCTTTCTTTATTGATGCTTTGTCTTTCATCTCTGTTCTAGGTTGTGCTTTTCTGAGCAATTGTACGATTTTGTAGTGCAGCACTTTTCAAGTTAATGTTGCCTCATTTGTCGCTTTGGATAAAGGCATCTGCATAAATGTAGATGTCTGTGTGATATATTCCAGCACAAGTCTGGCTCTACAAGGGTCTGGTGTTGGTCTGGGTCTTGGAGGGTTTAGTCTGATATGAAGCCAAGAAGACTTCTTTTGCAAAGTGAAGGAGATAAGTTGAGTTTCTCCATTTCCAAATATCATACCCATTTCTTCCTCACTTGAAGACAGATCAAAAGGGGATCGGTCTCATTTGCAGCCCGACTCTGTCTCCGCCACGAGGGAAACGTTCAAAGGCCGATGCTCACAAAAGTGATGTTTCATACTCTGAGTCGGACGGATTTGCAACAAAAACCCAGCCATCCCCTCAGTCTGAGCAGATTCTGCTTCATCTCAGCACAAATCCACCTACAGAACATTTCTCTCCGAGTCTTCCGATATTTATGAAGTTCCTTTTGAGTTTTAGCTCTTGCATGTCGATGTGTGACTGGAATATTCCATCCCGTCTGCCTCTTTTCATATGCAGAAAATGTCGTTGAGTATGCTGAAATGTGGTGCAATGAAAGCAGTCTCCATTTCATGTGAGGTTTTGACTTGCTGTGTCTGCAATCCAATTAAAGCAAGGGTGAAGCTTCTGCAGTGTAATCCTCGGATGGATCCTTTGAGCGCTGATCATTCCTTTCAGGATGAATCATTTGATTAGGCATCAAAGTTTGCGTGATGCTGATACCCTCCATGACAAATCTGGGTCATTTGAGACAGTATTTGAGAAGCATTACTGCAGTGAAACGTGTATCTCTGTGAGATACATAGGAAACTCCTTGTTGCTGCAATACTATGACAATGGCGCTGTTCTGCGATGTAAAGCAAAGCAGATTCCGCTCACACTTCCCTTCATTTCAACTGCTTTTCTCTCAGGATGCCCTGATTTTGTGAGCACCGCTCTTCGTCTTGATCTGCCGGGGTCCCAGTGGATCAATAGACTAGAGTTTTTTTTTTTCTTCTTGTTTCTAATCAAGGGATTCTCAGTAGACTTTGCATCTACACTGAGAGCAAAAAGCTGAAAGGATGAAAGGGAGCAGCAGCCACTGTGTGGATTTTACTGATAGCTCTGATGAAGCACGGGGTCTTAAAATAGCTCTTGGAAATTTGTGATATTAAATGAGTTTTGGGGACGTTTGCCTTACTAGGATCACACAGACATATAAACAAACCTCTCACAGAAATGTAATTAGAATAAAAAAAAGTGCACAGGACTTGGAAGGAAATGATTCTGATATTTGAAGACATGTCGCAGTTTAAGCTGTAGCCAGTACAATATCATTACAATTGGTTATGATTCCCCTAATTCGTACAATCTAATTCGTACATTTTCATACACCCTGCTTACGCCCCTGCGACATGAATGTTTAGGGGTGACATTACGGGTCATGCTTTTTTTCTAAAAACCATACATTTTGGCACATTTTTACAAAACCACCCCATTGTAAAATAGTCATGTTTCCCATTAAATCAGGTTGCCTATAAACTGCATGCATACTGTATCATGAAACGTCTTTAAGATGAAACAGCTAAGTATAAAATTTGTATTAAAAACTTTTTACTTAAACTGCATGATTTTTGTGTACACGTGGTTTCATTTGTTCCTACATTTTTTGTGCATTTAGAAGCATACACAAGTTATTGATGAATCATGATTTGTTTGTGAAGTCGTTCATGTGCACATTGCATTCACAAATTCTCAAAAGACTCATTGTCGTTGCCAAACGTGGGTTTTTGTATCATTAAACAGCAAGAATTGTGGCTTTAAAAGCCACTAGGCAATTTTTTTATATAATTTCACCAGAAATTATATATACAGTATATATATATACAAATATTGATATAAATAATGTTATATAAAGTTTTTAATAATGTGAGTTGGTTGTCAGTTGTTGTTTTTCATTACTACTGCGTGTTTCTACTATTTGTCTGCTTTGATCAAATACATTGATCATTGAGCCATAGATGCTGGTATGGCAATAAAAACAAACAAATAAAACAGCGAGAATTGCTGAAACTGTTGTTTATTTGCATACACATTTAACAGTACATTTGGGGTTTTAAACTGGTTAAAGAAAGTCACTCTTTAATGACCCCACTGAGCAAGCCAAAGGCGATTTTGTACATCACTTAGGGTGGTAAGGTTTGTGTGCATGTCTATGTGTGTGTGAAGTGAGGCAAATAATCACCTACAGCTGGCAAAAGTGTGAATTATGTAACTAAATTTTGACTGGTATTTTGGATGCATAATTACTTTAACAACATGTGCAGACATAAAAAAGGCCTTTGGTGCAAAATTTAAAAGTGAAAAAGTCAAACATAACCTCAGGATGATATCTGAAGCATGTGCCCTTCCCATGGTAACCTAGTTTCTGCAGAATGCTATAGTTATTGGATCAGCTTCAAACAGTGTAAAAAGCATTTCGAATATTTACCGTTACCACTGTTTGATTGTAGCAAGAGTGACTGTGGTGTTTTGAAATTGTATGAAAGGTTATGAAAAGTTTGTCTAAAATTGTAACATTTCTGAATACACAGAGGTCATGCATGCAGATCCAGTTCATGCCAATGCCGTCTGCCAGTCACTTATATTAGCTTTTATGGTGGCGTTTCATCCCAGATGTAAGTGAACATTAGAGACTTCATGCGGTAAATGCTATTTTATTAGCAATAGCGTTCCAAAACCTAAAAAATAAACAAACCATGTCTTTCATGTGGCTTCAGCATTGGCAGAGGAGATATGAGAATCGGCATACCCTCTCATTTAGAAGCAAGGCTAAAATTATCATGACTTATTAAGAGGTTGAAATCAGAAAATTGACAAAGTTTCAAATTGGGTGGCCGTTTTATGGTAATGCCAACTTTTCCAAAATATAGAACCACACTTTCAATTAATATGCAAAATGCTATATTAATACGTAGTAATCAAATTAATGCCTATTTTTGCCTTTCGAGTGGTTACTTGTGAAATGAAAGAAAAGATGCATTAACGGAACCCAAATGCACTCAGACAAACGAAATGTGTGCCTTTGTTCGCTGCTAATTATTCCTCAAGAGTGTATGAAAGATAATTCAGGAAAGGAAGGAACAAATTTGTTAAATGGACTCTCCATTGTTCCCACAAAACCACCACCATTTTAGATATGGCAGCCATAGATTCTGTGAAATTACTCAATCTCATTGTTATAGAGCCTTATTACCCCCTAGATAATAGAGTCTAGTCAAATACAATTTTATAGAAAGGCTGCCTCGCTCTCCCTCCTTCTGTACCATCCTCAGAAGTGGCAGGGATTCCTGATAGTGATTGGTAATACACTGATGAGGTGCTTTTGTTTAAGAAACAGATCTTTGCTGAAGCCTGAGTGTGGAATGCTTAAATTGAAGTGCTCTCCCAAATCTTATCAGAAAATTGACTAAATGAACATACTGTGTGTTTTCCCACTTAAATGCATGTTGGGTTTCTGCAAAGAATGCATTCATGAGATAGTCAATATGACCCTGACGTAATCACAATGGAAGCTGATTTGTTAATAACATCTGAGTTCCCTTCAGTGGCGCCTGATTAGCATATGCTGAGCAATGCATTTACACTTCCTTTCTGTAAGAACAACAATAGGTCAGTAAACTGGACAAATGTGGCCTCGTGTGATCTTTGTAATGGGTAACCAGTGAGGTCAACACTTCTGCCAAACATCAAACGATAACGAAATTATTTTAGGTCTGCTGCATGCAGCATATTGAGGTGATGTGGCAGTGTAGCATACTACTGTTTGATATTGCTATTTATTAATGCATAACATGCATTCTTTCATGGATAATTTTCAAATCATTTTATCTCATAATTACGACTTTTGTTTATCTCGTAATTATGACATAGTATCTTAAAATTTGTCTTTCACCAATATTTTCAACTTTTTATTCCATAATTTTGACTGAAAATGTATTTAATTTTTCTTTCTAACCCATAATTTCACATTTCTATCTCATAACTATGACTTTTAACCATAATTTAAACTTTTCATTTCAGAATTTTGACTGAATATTTAATTTTTTTTCTTTCTAACCCATAATTTCATTTTTAGCTCATAATTAGGATTTAGTGTCTTAAAATAATGACTTTTTAACCCATTATCTCATAATTTTGACTTAATATCTTAATGTCTTTCTAACCTATAATGTATCTCATAATTATGAATTAGCATCTTGAAATTGTGACCTTGACTGATAATTTCAACTTTTCATCTTGTAATTATGAATTAATATCTTCAAATTTTCTAATCCATAATTTCTAAAATTACTTTTTAACACCTTAAAATTTTGGCTTTCTAACCCATCATTTTGACTTTTATCTCATAATTATGACTTAGTATCTCATACTTTTGACATATCTCATTAATTTAACTTTGTATGTCCTAAGTGTGGTTTACCAAACCATGGATATATTTTTCCTAATATGGTAGAAATTGGCTTCTATAGTAGGCTACTGTACAAGGCACATATGCAGTAAGAAGTACGCTAGTATTGCTTCTCGAACATAGACTTGCCATGTTGAAGATCTTGACTTGTAAATATTAATTAGAATACGTGACTGGACGCTCTAGAGCTGTTACCAAGCAACGTCAGTGTGACCTAGTTAATATTCATAAGCTAAGCCCTTCCCCACAGTAGTGCATCGCTGCTTGTGTTGGTCCTCCAGCGGTCTGTGTTATATGTGGCAGTCGGGGGCCATCGGGAAGGCATGTGTCTCTCCGAGGTCTCAAATGAAAACACTGACCCCGGAGTGCGAAGAATTCGCGCAACAAAGCACCACATATTCCACGAGATTTTTTCCCAGCGTTTGAAAACTTCTCATTGAGCTTATAGACTTGGCTAGTGGAAAATATAAAATCCGATTCAATGAATTCACATTGGATGAATTTTCATAGACTCGGAAAAGAGAAGTTTAAATTGACTTGTCAGTCACATAAAGTTTGTAGTTAACGAAAAAATAAATAAATACTAAAAGCTTGCAGTTGATCAAAGTTACTTTAATTTCCCTGATTTAATAAGTACATATCTACCATAATCCTTAAGTTGTACTGTACGACTGACTGTAAAATAAAGAATTAAGACAAAACATTAAAGTAAAACCATGTCATATTAACTTAAACTGGAATGTTTAGTTGGTTTGTTATTGATCCAAGGTCTACCTCCTCTAACCAACTCCTTCAACGTTCCCACCGAGTCCATTTGTTCATCATATATCAGTTTATGATGATTAAACAACCAGCTAAATCTAGACAGAAAACATGGAAAACCAACTACAAGCCACAGTGTAACTTCTAGTGCCACATGTGAACATTTGTTTCCAAGTAGGCAGGATCATGATTCATGATCACAAGTCCCACTTTACATGTTAAGCCAAAGTGAGATGGTGGATAAAACAAACCTTCACAAGCAAGTAGGCCTAACCTTAATGCAGTTTTTCAACAATTTAAACCTTTTGTAATCCAATAATCGTTTAAAAAGCACCATACAATCATTCGTAGGGTGGATCTTCCATCATGTGCTCGCTCAGAATCACAAAGAACCTTGTGACAATTATGAATGACTGTTACATTTGATTATCTCCTGATAAGGGCAATCTGTCAAAAAAAACTCTTTGTCCCACTTTAATTGATGGTCCACTTTTGCTAATGGTTCAGACAGGCATGCAATATCATCCGAAACAAAATGCATTTTAATATGAACTCCGGGCTTTGTTGAGAACAAGTTGTGATATGATCTGCAAATGGTTGTGATTTAGGGTTGTTTTGCAAGAACTGTTGATTCATTGTACTACTAAAGTGGATAGTGTGGATGGTGTATAGGCGGCTCGCCGGGGCAGCCTCGCGGAACAAGGCGAGCGTGAGGCAACTTCTCTGAGATTCCTCAAGAATGAAGCGCGCTTTCTGCCTTCTCTCCGGACCCCCGTCCCTTGGTATCGAGCTCTCTGAATGACTGCACGTTCACTGGAAGATTTCAGTTTGGCTCTATAGGGGACGACTGCTCTCTGTGATTCCTCGCGGTGGCTGGCTGCTGTACAGAGCCAAATGAAGGATACAAGCGGAGTTGGAAAGGACTGACTCGTATTTGGAGTGGGAGACGCGATCGGCTCCGAAGCTGATGTTTATGGGGACTGTAGCGCAGCAGAACATGACGGGCTGGGCGATCGTACTGTATAGCTAGGCTACGGGACGTTAACGGATTTGACAGCTTGTAGGCAAGTGCTGAGTGTTTGTCTAAGCAGAAAGGATTCGGTTGAAGTGACAAAACGAGGACACCGTTGCGCACGAAAGCGAAATCGATGCGACCATGCAACTTATCTATCCATAGACTGCTGCTGCGTAACGCGCAAGTCCCCTCGCTCAGTGCTCCTGTTTGCATTTATGGATGAAACGCGCGTTTTAAGGCACCATGCAGCGTAAACGAGACGTGGTTACAACAGATTCCAGTGTGATAAACCCTTAAAGGAAAAAAAAACAGGTTGCCCCTATATGGACGTATTTACATATCTGTATAATATACATCCTCCTATTGATCCGAATTGCGCAATATTGAACGAAGTTCTGAATTGCATTGTAACAACTATAAGAATAATAATGCATGCACTCATGCTGGTGGTGATTATAATGTTCGTCTCGTCTTTAATTTTGTGTTTGCATGCATGTGTACAAATAGGCTACGCAAAGACATGGAAATGCACACTAAAATAGTCAAGATAGAAACGATTCAAATAAGTAGCAGTATCGATCAAATAAAAGGCAGTTTTACAGTTGTGCGCTTTATTTGAAACGGTTTCCGTGTGCAAAATATACACAGCGGCTTTGTGCTTTTCTCATTTTGAGAGCTAAAAGTGGCTGGTGTGATTGTATTGAATCTAGTTATTTATTTTGGTCAGCAAGTTCAGTCGTCGCTTGATATAAAGGACAGCAGCACCCGTGCCACACTTCCACGGCGCGCGAGGGCTGGACAGTGTCTCACAGAGGTCTCTGGGCTCTTTTATACGAGAGGTTGGGCTCCGTATAGGTCGGGCTTTGCATATGTGTAATCAAACCAATGAGAATCCCCTGCGCGTCTGGCACACGGCAGAGCAACAAACTCTAGGAAGAAGAGAAGCGTAATTTAGGGGGTGTATCCCTTGTTTAAGACGCTGTTATGGTAAAGCCAATCGCCAGATGTTTGTGTTCCTCGCTCAGATTGTGAGACTAAGCAGAACGCCGCGTTACTACGCGGAGGCTGATTCGCGTATCCAAGCCACTTTTAGCCAAAGTCTAGCTACACGCGATCTCTCTCGCCCACTTTACGCGCAGGATTACGCCCGTTTGCTCGTCTATTTCGCAGAGCTGCAACGCTTTTCTGTCATTCTTTAACAGGCAGAAGGAAATGGCAAAGGAGAGAGGAGCGCGGCTGGGAGAGCGCAGAGGAAACCAGAGCTGAATGGCAGGATGCGAGCGACCTGAAGACGCACAAAACCTCGCATTTCTACAGCGCTCAGACCCTTTTACGCCTTCTTTTGGTTTCCTTCCTTGCGAACGAGAGGAATTACCACCCCTATACGACCACTTAAGGATTTTCTTTTTTCAACATTTTTCAAATTTGTATTATTTTCACACGCAGAACTCAAGGAATCGAGGATGCATTGTGGATTAGTGCTGATCCTCTTTACGGGAATCTTTCTCATCGTCAGTGCTTTCAAAAATGGTGAGTGAACTGGAATTCAGTGACCGGGGTGTTTAATGACTTTTCTTAGAGATTAGATGGGGAAAGCCTAAAAGTGAGGGGTTGCGACTTCATTCTGGTCACCTGCTCTCAGCTGCCGCCGGTTTCTGACACTGGATGGCCAGGCAGATCATTGAAGATCGAGCAAGCGCACTGATTGCGGTCAAATGTGTTCACATGGTAGACATATTTTAGAATAACTTCAATTAATAATATTAATGTTTAGCAAAGGGCGAATATTTACAAAATATATTATTTTACATTATATTATTATGTTTTACATGTATTATAATGACAAATTATAAGCGTATCGCGTTATATTTCTTAAAAGATGAAAGCAACGTTAACGTGCTTTCACATATTTCAAAATGTAATGAAACCCATATTTTCATAAATACTGTATTCATATTTGAATATAAATTAACTACGCATTAGTTGAGTGTTATGCTATTTTTTTATTAAGAACGTGTTATTAAAAAAAGTTATTATAAAGTGCTACCTAAAGTTTTCTGTTCGTCTAAAAAGTTTTGTGTTACTGACTCTAATCTCGGCCAAATTTGGGAGACTGCACATTATTTTAACTGCCTAACTGTAATATTTACGGTCTGATATTACGAACTGCAATTATAAATAATAATTTTGCCCCATTGTCCTGAATACGTTTAGTTAAATGTAGGTGTAATAACATTTATAAACTTTGGGAGAAGTATTATTTGCTAGGCCATTTTAGATGTGTTATTGTGATTAGTCATGCAGTTTTCAGTCCTGTTTGCGCACTCGTCCGCGTGTTTTGCTAATAAAGTCACATAATGTGCAGCCTATCATGTCTGTCCGGAATAAAGTCTAGAAGGCTTCAAGTGAAATTTTAATGGGGTCACTTGCATATGGTTTAGTCGCTTACGTTTTTATGAGCTCATGTGTAGATAATCATGCGTATACTGTACGTTTATGAATTAAAATAATGATTGAGCATAACAAATTCTGTGTTTTTAAGAGTGATTATAGGGTCATGGTTCCCTCTCAACAATATCAACCTCAACACAAAAGCCTCTAACGATAAATCACCAAAAGGTCATTTACTTCTATGTTTTTTTTATGCATTGTACTTTACTAGACCAAATTTAAAACATCCAGTTCATTCTGTTTGCCTGAGATAATTCTTTACACTGAAATATCTTGAGTTGTTTTAGCATAATTGCACATATTTTCTGCTGGCAGTTTTACGTTGAAGCTGTCATATTTTCTTGTCTGAATGTGTTGGTGTTTATTAAATAAAAAGTTGGACATCTCCGTTAGACTGTGAGCCATGTGGTGCTCCTTAAGTTTGTTTGTTGTTCATAGATATGATGAAATTCAGTGTTGATCAGCTGTAGAGTGGTTGAAAGAGCAAATAAATAAAACATGGGAGAGACAAAGGTCATGCTTCCCTCCCACATAATGACATTAAATGTAGGCGTAAATATCAAGCCTTTATTTAGTACTCAGAAATGGGTCAGAAATGACTAGAGGTGCTTTTCTCTGTTGTAGTGAATGCTTGGAGAGAAACGGCATAGTCATTCTTATGTCAAACTATACAGTAGTGGTACTGTATTAGGTGTTCAAAAATAAACCATGCAAGACAGTGTCACAATGAACATGGAATGCGTTTGCACCATGGAAAACCATGTTAAAACTGTTTTCATTTTCTTATCACTGTAAGTACTCAGTGTATTTATTCACTGTATTATATATAGTTGTGCGTTGTTGGTTGGTAAACCAACATGTGAAACTCGGGTTGATCAGACGGATCTTTCTTATAAACCTGGTTCAGCTAGTCCCATACTGGGGACAATCATCCAAAACACAGCATAGTGTATATTGGTGACCAGATTTACAGCATGAATGAAAGTTTTCTTTTCTTTTCTTTCAGACAAATGTGGGGACAATATCAGAATCACTAGCGCAAATTACCTCACTTCACCCGGTTATCCGGTGTCTTACTACCCGTCTCAGAAATGCACATGGGTGATTACAGCTCCAGGACCGAACCAGAGGATTTTGATCAACTTCAACCCACACTTTGACCTGGAAGACAGAGAGTGCAAGTAAGTGTTCAGTGTTCACTATTTGGTGTGGAGGTGCGCCACCTGCTGGCACTGCTTGAGCAAGACGTTCAGCTGCTGTGGAGCAGAGACCCTCATGTGTGCTTGGCTTCTTTTAGTGCTGATTTCATTTAGGTTTTCCAAAAGCATTTTTTGATCGTTGTGTAAATGTGTTAAAAATAACACTTGTTTGTGTTGGAGTTTCCTCTACACATTGTGCTGGCAGATGCCAAAAAGTGAAACAATAAGGTATTGACAGCTAGTTTTTTTTTTTTTTTACATCATGATTCAACAGTTGATACGTGGTTTGGTTGGTGCAGTCCAGTCCTCTCTTTCTCCTTCTCGTTCCGTCTGTTTCCTTTGTTTGTGCTGGCAGGTCTGAGGGACGTCATTGTACTGTCAGAGTGTGGCTGACTCTGTTACTGTATCCCCTCCACCCAAATAGTCTTCCACCTGGAGTCCTTTGTGTTCACTGAATGCCTCGTATTAATGGCACCGTTTATCAGGATCTTTACCTTTTTATGGCTCTGTAAACCTACAGAGATTTACAGCCCCAGATGACCCCGTGCTGTCTGCTCATAGGGGGGTCTGTCTCTTCTGAGAGTTCATGTTTCGCTGCCCAGAAACGACCAGACCCCCCCTCCGGTCACAGATACGCACACACTCACAAATCTCCATCCAGGGGATACTTAGAGTGAATGGAGTGTGTATAGACACATGGCGAGGACATAATGAGCCCCCCTAATGAAATTATCCAGCAATGGTTTGCCTGTGTTCGAACAAGCCACGCTAAAGAATTGCACGTTTAGCTCCCGAGGCAGTCAGAGGATAGAAACGAGTTTAACGTGAGCTCTTTAAAGTGTGCTGGGAACTGTTTAGGATTATGAAGTTGTAGGGAAAACAATTGAGGATTATCGAGTGCTTCTGACTTTTTGTAATTTTTGCATAAACTGCATACCAGTTTACAAGTTAAGTTAAGTGCTAACTTGAAGACGCACTCATGCCCTCAGCACCGCATTTTCTACTAAAACTCAGCTTCAGGGCTTTCTTCCCCTCCGTAAAACGTGCTGTGGTTGTATTTCCCCCCCAAGGCAACATATGCCATTCACTTGCATTCAGTGCCACTCTATAATCTCTCCACTTCAATCTATCATTTTAAATTGCTGTGGAGAACGGCTATTCAAACAAATTTAAAGTTGTTTAGTAATTTCGGTCGTGATTGGTCAAAAGTTATGAGCCACTGAGATTGACGCCCCACCACCTCTATCATTGTGACAAAGCAACTGAACAGCATTAATTAGGAAAATAGTGTCAATAATGCAAAATGACAATAGTAAACACTCATTTTTCAGTTAAAGACAGTTCATCATTGAATTCAGTGATGTCAACATCCAGCTCAGTTCAGTTTAAATAATATCTTTGCAATTATGTCAACGATAACGCTGGAAATGAAGTGTCCCCAACTAAGCAAGCCAGAGGCGTGTGTGTGTGTGTACTGTGTTGTGTCAGAGGCCGTCCTCTGCTGATAACACATTGCTCTGACAGCACTATGAATCATTGATGCGCCCCAATCCGCTGACCAAACAAAAACTGGAAACGTTTCCTCCCGATTGTTACATTCATGTCTTGAAGCGGTGAGGGGATGCATTGGATGGAGGAATTGTTGAAACGTGGCAAAGGACAGAGTGTAGCTTTGCTCTCAAAAGAGATAAGCTTTACTGCTTGAAGCAATATTTTTTGTACCTAGTCATAGAATGCACAACAATGGCCGGTTGGTTTAGATTTGTGCATGTGTTTGCTCAAGATGGCATTTAGAGAATGCTTGTTCAAGATTGGTCCCAAAGGAGGCCACTAGAAGGCCCTTGGCTAACCCTAAGTCTGAAAGCACAGCTTTATAGTGACCAACCTTCAGCGCCGCCCTGCTGGGTCAATCCACAAAGTGCCACATGTCCTGCAGAGAGAGCAAATACACTCTCGGCTGGCCAAACAAACCACACATCCTGTATCTGTGTTGCTCAGAGACTAAGACAAAGCTGATTAGTCATGGAGACTCTAACAGTAGATGCCTTTGATTTAGTTATGGGTTGTTTCATAAAGAAGTTTTTGGTTTAATTCATATAGATATACATTCAATGGCTGCGCTACCATTAATTTTCTCAGATGCCCTGCTGTTGATGTGAAATAATGTTGTGGCTGACAAACCGAGGTGAGAAGAGAAAGGGTAAAACAGTAGGTCTCACCAGTGTTTAAATATCAACACGGCCCTTCCACTCAGGCAGGGTCTTGATCCATTGTTTGCATGGGCTCCAGTGGAGCAGGGGCCCTGTGGGTCTCCTCTCCCCCACTGAGAGGTTCCATAGCCAGGCTGGGAATGGCCGTAACTCTCCCTGCTTCTTCCAGACACCTGACGCTGGCCCTCTCCACTCCTCCACAACGAATAAACAGAGAGAGAGCCGTACGGCATGAACATTCATCAGTGGTTGTCACGAAAGGGAAAACCAAAGAAGTATGGAATGCAACGGACCTCCTTTCATCCTCAACGATGAGGGGTTTTAAAGGCAGGGAATGCTTTGACCTCTGGGCTGTGGAGGAGGCTTGGGCTGACAGAGATTGTTTTAAATACGTATGGCCCCTGTTAACAAACATAAGCACGGCAATCTATTCTAAGGGAGGGTCAGGGAAGCAATCGTAGGATCAAAAGCATGCTGGGCCAGGCACAGAGGCAGAGTGAGTCAAACTTAGTGCTCCTAAAACAGGTGTACCACTCCTGTTTCATTTCACAAAGATGGCATTTTTTCCCTAAACGGTTGATGTGCTTTGTGTCGCCCAGCAGACAGAAAGCAGACCGTAAAGCAGGGGCTTTTGCTTCCGCGCTGAGCAGTTTGCTGTGTTGGGTGGTTGTTTCTTGTCCCTAGACTGCTTCTAAATCACATTTGTTCTGGCTCTGCGCTGGATTCTGGGTACAGGGAAAGGAGGCAGCAGCTGTCATATGGATCAAGAGTGAGGTGGTGTTACTAAAGCCAGTCCAGATGGAGAATGAGGCATAAACATTGAAAAACATACACAATAGTGCCCACATACTGTTGAGAATAGGAGATTTCAAAAACTGAGCTGTAAAAAGATGATGTATGTAATTTCTCTCCTGAAGGTTAATTGCCTTCATGCTCTGGGGTGCTTTCAAAACATTGCTGTTTGTTTGAGAATCCTGGCCAGTCTAACATAGCAACAGTTTAACCAATGACATGAGTTCGGGGTGTGGCTATTTGTCGGATCGACCAATGATATATTTTTGTAAAACCTGTTTGAAAACAGTCATTATTAGGCCATCTAATTGAAAAAGGCCTTTTAGAGGAGACCTCAACAATGTTGCAAAGTATGTCCAGTAGCACGTCAGCTATGCTATCCACATTCATTTTATAGTTCTGAAACGATAGTTGCTCTGTATTTTCCACAGTCATGCCTTTTTCACTCGTTGGCACACATTTCATCACTTCATTTTCTCCTTGGCCCTCTAAACCTCTCGCATGACACTGAGGAGCTTGAGGTTGTAAAGTGGTCCGGCTAATGAGAAAGATTAAAGCATTGTGTATCTTTCTGCATGTGTGTGTCAGGGCAAGGGGTTTTCCGCCGCTAAAGCGCTTCACCTTGGCCCGTGTGTTGGAAGGACAGGCTGATTGAAAAGCTCTCTCTCTCAGTGACATCTGCTGTCCTCCCTGCTGTTCTGTCACTGGCTTGATTCATGTCCTCCTCATTCTCTTGCTCTCCGTCTCTCTCTCGGAAAGCCTAGGCACTTTGCCGCTCAGCGTGAGCTTATCTACGAGGGGAGGAGAGAGTGATGAAGTAGGGAAGAAAAGGAAGAGAGTGTTAGTGAAAAGTGAGTAGATGAAGAGGAGGAGGCAGACAGGATGAAAAACAGTGGAAGATTCAAATAAAAACACT
Source organism: Sinocyclocheilus grahami (assembly GCF_001515645.1). NCBI lineage: Eukaryota > Metazoa > Chordata > Actinopteri > Cypriniformes > Cyprinidae > Sinocyclocheilus > Sinocyclocheilus grahami. The sequence continues at coordinate 36,707 of NW_015506291.1, forward strand.
ACAGGATATGTGAGTTATAGTTGGATAAATGGCGCTTAAAAGAAGGAGTAGGCTAACCAAAATCAATTAGGAATTAACAAAGTTGTAGCAAACCTCCACCATTGTTGCAGTAAAGCACAGAAGCAAATCTCAAAATGCTCCCACTGACAGAAGAATGATGAAGCTTCTAAAGAGAATCTGGCAAAAGTCTATCCCGCTTTCCACACAGAAAAGGTTTCCCAATATGGAAGTTTCTGTTTTTCTTGCTGTGAGCCATGAGTAAATCTTGTTGTTCATTTATGTTTTGTTCCAGCTCAGATGTACTTAAGTAGAGCTTTACAAGTTGCATGATTAAAGAACAATTTGTTAATCTCATCACTGGATTTAGATGTGAAGATATGACTTTGTGATATGATAAAATGTAGGTAAGAAAAACTGTTGTAAAGGAAAACTGTTGTCGAACACCACTTGGCATTTAGGTCATGTCAGATAGCTCTGAGGCCATATGTATGCTAGTGCACACCTAAAACTTAAAATTGAAAGTCTTTAAAGCCACAAATATTGATGACTTATCTTCCATGTATGGGCATATATATATAAATATTGCCTTATAAAATGTAAACTTAAGTGTGAAATATCTCTGCTATTTAGCAATGGCAATATGAAATATTACAAGCAAGGAAAAAGGAGTCATCTACAAAAAGTAAAACTTCTTAATGTCTGAGCTTCTGCATTATGCATGTAAATATGCAGTGGAACATAAATCCCTAATTTTGTTTAGATGAAGCTCATTAGCAACAGGGCAAGATGTTTCCATTCAGAGGCCCATATATGGAATCCGAGAACGAGAAACACAGGGAGAGAGAGAGTGAATGAGGGAAAATTACCACTGCTTAGGAAACAAGAGTTGAGGTTCTCAGCAAGATTGGTTAAAGATCTGATTCGAGACAACCTGATTTTTTAAGCTCCCCTAGAGAACATCAGAAGGGTCTAAGCTTTAATTGATGTGGTCCTGTTGGAGAGCTAATGCACCATGTCTGCACTTGCTGGCCTTGTTTAGTTTGCTGCCAGAGCCGCAAATGGCCCTTTATTTTTGATTGATGGGGCTCCTGCCCAGCTATGGTTCAGCCCACACTGCTCTGAGCTTAAGGGACCAGTTGGATGGGGATTTAGGTTTGACAAGGTTCAGTTCCACTTGGGCCCCACGCTAAGATGGCAAATTGAGTTTTTCAGCTTGTATTTTTGAAAACATTGTGCTTTTTGATGTAAATTTAGGCTGTGAGATCATGTTTTAAGAACTTAACTTTCATCTCATTCTTATTTGTTTGCTCTAGTTTGAGTGCAGCCGAGGGCCGTCCATCTTCGTTTTCACTGCTACAGTGTTGGTAGTGAGTTTGATGGCTGGAAAGAGACAGTGATGAATGGGGCAAAGGCTCTCTGATTGAGCTGAGGCAGTTCACATGCCGCTCGCCCGCCCCTTTTGTTTGCTTTTTTGTTGGTCTTGTCTTTCAGCAGGTTGGTGTTCGTTTTAGAGGGTTTGTTGGTGTGTGAATGTGGTACTTTTCTCACACTATAATTCGCAATTAAATAGCACATGTCCCAAAAGCTGCAAACTGACCTGTTTTTAAATCAACCCCTTAGTGGGATGTTCGTGGTCTTGTAATGTTTCAGCCTCGATGCCAGCTTAAGTCTGTCAGCCCCTCCTTTCATTTCCTCTCCTCCAGTTTCCAGCAGGTCTGCTGGTCATAGCATGCATATTGAGCTAATTTTCTTTCACAAGGTCTCCAAGTTGGCAGTGGCAGTGTGGGTTTGTGAATGGAGAGGTCATTTTGCCCTCCAAACATTGGCATGGGCACTTTGATCAAACTGCCGCGCGACAAGACACCACACATATGCGTGCACACACTTTGACACAAGCACATTGCCCGGGCCACAGCAGAATGCACCGGAATTGCAATGGAAAGAAAACAACACACCACCTGGCTGTCTCAGTGTGTGCCCTCTGGAGTGTGTAATTCCAGGAACTTGCTTTCCATTTTGAAGATAACGGAGAGGAAGGAGATAAAGTGAGAATGTACGTGATAATGAATTAGGACACATAAAGAGTAAGGAAATGAATTGTGAGATGTTGAGATTTGACAAAGCGAAGAATTCTCTTTTGTTCTCCTTCTTCCTCTTATGTAATCAAAAATCTGCATCTAAAGGGTGTGTGTGTGTGTGTGTGTGTGTGTCCCAATTCCTTGTCTCACTGTTGACCATGACACTGTTCCCATGAGATATAATGCTGACTTGGTCAAAGGCAGCACTTTGTATCCATTCCCTGCCCCCATCTGCTGTCTACATTGTACAAGCCTGGAGGAAAGGGGGGG
>NW_015506291.1:39173-69661 GCF_001515645.1 Sinocyclocheilus grahami
CAGTGTAGAAGGGGGGGGGGAGGGGGGGGGGGGGGGGTGAAGGAGAGGAGAGGGGGCAAGACACGCAAGGAAAGCAAGTTAATTGAATTACTCCCAATGCAGTTATAAGCACAGATTTACTCTGAAAGAAACATGAGACATTAGGGGAAAACTTCAAGTGACCCAGGCCGTAGACCTGGGGGACCTCATGCTCTCATCCATGAGCCTATAGCACATTCTCTTTCAATCTGTCTCTTTCTGTCTACCTCTCTCTTTCTCTCATGGATGCCACCCACTGGTTTACCTCTAGTTGACCTCCCTAAGTATTATGTTAATTACTTACTTGAGAGTATGTATTAGCCTGCAGTATGCATTTGGGCCAGAGAGTTTAGTAATGGTTGTTTTCTTTACACAAGCTCATTGTCTCATACTGTACATGCACAGTCGTCATTTGTATCTGATTTTAACCCTACTCTGAAAGTCACTAGGTCATATCCTTGTCATCAGTTTACGGCTATGCCCATTTGGATTTTTGGGTTATTTTATTGAACAATGCATTTAGATATACATCTATAATAATTGTCTGTTCTTTTTCTTTTTTGCTGTTGGACTAGTGACATGGGTCAGACATTCTAGCCTGCGGGATCTTGTTATATATCTCTGAATAATTAGTATTGTAATTAGCATAGCAAAAGGTATTACCTTAAAGCTGACCCTGCTGTCTCTCTGCAGATAATAGGCATGAATTGAGTCTTCATTAGAGGAGGCTCACTTCAACTTCTACCAATGCAGAATCAGCAGCAGCCCTAAAGGTGTGAGACACAGGTTGACTGGGTGAATTTGAGGTGGGGGGGGGTATTTTTAATAGAGGATTGTGCACACCTGCCCCTGACCCCCGCCAGCCACCTCCCTCCCTCAAACTCAATCCACGTCCTTTTCTATAGCTTGACTTTTCATCTTCTTAACCATGGACCCATCTCCAGAGGGCTGAGACCACTCTGGCTCAGTAATAATACGCCCTATCAAATGTCAAGGTGGGACAAATGGTGGCTATTCTCTTAGTAATGGCCAGTGAAATGGGCTCCTGACAGAGACCGAATGAAGACCTGTGTCCCTTGTACACCATATAGTGCAATTTATTTTTCCATTGTCCTGTTCTTGTACTAAAGTGGATTTTTGTTTGCTCTTTCTCTCCAATGTACAACAACAGTGACTATATTATTATTTAAATTGTATTTTTAGCTGAATCCTATGTGAACATGTTATATCTGGTTCTCAAACATTAGACATCAACACATGACATCAAGTGGTGACCTAACCCACAATTTAAGTACTGCCTTAGCTGTATGGTTATACATTTTGTAAAATTCCACGGTTAAATTTCACCATCGTTTAACTCTTGCAAAGTTAATAACTTATTTTTCCTAAACTGCAGTAGGTTTGCAGCAGCTTCCTCCACCATGTCATTGCTACACTCGGGTTAAATCTCTGAGGTAAAGTTAAGCCAATTTAGTGCAGTTCCTCATCACACCTGTCAGTGGATGATACACAGATATCCATCCTGCCCTACTGGTTGAAGACAAAACTTCCTCAAGCTCCTTCAGCTGTGTTTATATTGGATCATTTGGGAATTGTACATTAGCAAAGAAGTGTGGCACTCTGACGTAACCTAACCGAGCTCTGTTCTGTGGCTTGCTTAGTGTACGTGTTTCACTTAATCAGTAAATGCATATTAGCCATTTTGCCTCCTGGGCAGAACTCTAATTAATTGCTCTTGCTCCTTCCTCCAACGAGAACAGGATGTTAGATTCTAAATGAGGGCATTTTATGGTCTAATATGCCTTCTGTGTTTCTTCGAATTCTAACCCATAAAGCTTTCTGTTTTCCAGCAAAATTGCTTTAATGGATAATGACAGATGATGGAATGAGGGGAAACATAATTGTTTGCTGACGTGCACTGTTGTAGAGGAGAATTAATAATGCAGTGGTAGCACAGTGCCCTCTTTGTCTTGTGGCCCACTCTGCTTTTTCCTGGCAAAAATGAATGTCCAACAAGTTTGGATTTGGTTAAGAGGAAGAACAAGTGCTTGTCTCAGAGGTGTAAACAAAAAATGGAAAGGTGTTTCAAATGTGATTGCACTCAGAGTGGAAATTGCCAGAGCAATCTTGTATCTCATGGTATACTTTCTCAGCCTTTACTGCTACCTCTTTCATCTGGTTATTTGCCTATTATTAAAGACTGTAGTGAAACTGCTAGTAATTCAGTGCGCAATAATTCCCTCAAAATACTGGAATTCATTAATGTGATTGTTGGGAATCTGTATCTCTCTGAACAGCCTAATTAGCAGTGCTAATGAAAGCGGACATGCTAAATCCATCAATGTTAATCATAATTGCCGTTTATGAAAGCGTGCGGCGTGGTCTCCTGCACCGCACCCATTCAAAATTGATTAGCATCTAAAAATATGTCTCAAAGATTAAGCATGATGCTTAAGACCTCTCTGCGATTGTGGCCACTGGGGCTGGGTTGGAGTAATTTACTCTCACGGAATTGAAAAGTATTGAACCACTTGACATGTCCACACCCTTCGCCAGCCCTACACCACATGCACTGTGTGCCCCCCATTATTAAATGGTGCTACTCTAATCACTTGGGTTTAGGGATGAAGGATGAATGGCGGATGTTTGGATAGACACATCTGTCACTGGGGAACATCAGACATTGTTTGCACCTGTTTTTAAATGATTTTCTATTCATTCTGATGTTGACAAGAATTTGGGAACAGATCAGGAGACAAAGTCTATTTGAGGTCAACAGCACACTTGCATTATATAAAAGTGCTTTCACACCTGAGCTTAATTTCTCATTTTTCTTTGCATAAACTGTACTGTATTCTTTCGAGACAAAAAAGAATGTCATTCTCAACGGAACCTGTTTCAACCAGTCAAAAGATATAGTAAAAAATAAACAAAAGCACCACTAAGCCATTACTCAGTTATCATAAAACTCAGGGCTAACTTCTTAGCCATAGCCTCAAGTCATGGTCCCTCCCTGTACACGCTGCAACAGTTGCATGTAAGCTAATAACTCCATCAGGGAGTGTTTTCATTCTCTGTACTGTTGTAACGGACTCTGGTTCCAACCCCAGCTCCATTTTTTTTGGTCTGTCTCACCAACATTTTGAGTGACAGCAGTGAGGTTATTATCGTTCCAAACACAGCTAGCGGCTGCAGGAGCCCATTACAGTAGGCTTGGTTAACGCTTGTCACATACTATGGAGAATGGTAGACCGTTATGGTGAGCAAGCTGCTACCTTGTCCCCTAAAGGCTTGAGGTGTTAAAATAGAAAAAAATCCAGCTTCCTTCGTGGAAATGCTAACCTTGGATAACACACCTTTGATTCTCACGGTATCACTGAGGAGGAAACGACTTCTTAAACCCCCAAATCTTTGGCTGGATAACGCTTGCATCAATTTTTCAAAGGTCTGGTCACGCTTGGGTTTACCTAGGTGGGATTTAAAGTAGAGAGAAAATCTGTGCTTGCGTGTGTGTGTGTCTATAGGTGGAGGTATCATTCTGCAAGCCATAAGAGCAGGGAGAAATTACCTGCTGAAAGAGGAAGGAGAGAGCAGAATGGACAGATCTGAACAAGACCGATGCTCTCCATCTTGAGCTCGGATGCTACTGTCAAAATCTTCACACATTACCACACCAAAGCATCTTTGCAAATTGTATTCAGATCAATCTCTGATTTACAACAAAGTGCACTACCTTTTTTAAAAGAGTGAATTTGGTTAGGATTTTACAGCAACTTGGTCTCACATCTGCCTGTAATAGTAATGTGTTTTACTCAATCACGGCATGTTGCTGAAGCAGTATACTTGTTGAAACTGGAATAACATCCCTATCAAACAAATATAAACCAAACCTTACCCCAGCAATAATCTAGGCCTAAAATCAAAAATAAATTTTAATCCCAGTCCTAATCCATCCCAAACAAAGGCCCTGTCCCGAATGTCGCCTTAAGTTATTTCGGTACACTTTTAACAAGGTCCATCTGTGTTAGGGAACAAGTGCCGCGCCTGACTAAAACATGCCATAAACAAGATCTCTGAAGGTGCTAAGACTTTACGTGCAGGAAGAAGAAGCCTGCTGTTTTTCAAAGCCGCAGCGAAAAGGATGTCTTGAGGAGAGCTTGTAGTACAGTATAATGTTAACTCCGCTGTGACTATGGTTGGGCAATGGTGACTGTGATTCTGTGACAGACTGCTGAAATCCGATAACACACCTTTGATTCTCACGGTATCACTGAGGAGGAAACGACTTCTTAAACCCCCAAATCTTTGGCTGGATAACGCTTGCATCAATTTTTCAAAGGTCTGGTCACGCTTGGGTTTACCTAGGTGGGATTTAAAGTAGAGAGAAAATCTGTGCTTGCGTGTGTGTGTGTCTATAGGTGGTGGTATCATTCTGCAAGCCATAAGAGCAGGGAGAAATTACCTGCTGAAAGAGGAAGGAGAGAGCAGAACGGACCGATCTGAACAAGACCGATGCTCTCCATCTTGAGCTCGGATGCTACTGTCAAAATCTTCACACATTACCACACCAAAGCATCTTTGCAAATTGTATTCAGATCAATCTCTGACTTACAACAAAGTGCACTACCTTTTTTAAAAGAGTGAATTTGGTTAGGATTTTACAGCAACTTGGTCTCACATCTGCCTGTAATAGTAATGTGTTTTACTCAATCACGGCATGTTGCTGAAGCAGTATACTTGTTGAAACTGGAATAACATCCCTATCAAACAAATATAAACCAAACCTTACCCCAGCAATAATCTAGGCCCAAAATCAAAAAGAAATTTTAATCCCAGTCCTAATCCATCCCAAACAAAGGCCCTGTCCCGAATGTCGCCTTAAGTTATTTCGGTACACTTTTATGTGCACACTTTTGTAACGTAATTCCATATATTGACTGTTGGGTATTGTGGATTATTGTAGCAGTAGTAGTCTCAGCAAAAGACCACAACTTCTTATTATGGCTGCGAAGAGAGTGTAATGAAACCTATCACAAATGGGATGAAATGCATAATTTGATACCTAAATATCAAGTTTTTCTGCCACTAGAAAGGAAAGTAATGTCTATGTCGAGAACAGCCATCCTATCAACCAATCAGATTCTTGTTTTAGAGTTAAGGCTGGGGCCTTGAATAAGATTCTCACCAAACAATGATTTCCTTCTGGGTTTTAGTGATCGGGTAAGTGTATGTTTATTTGAGGACAAAGGATGTTGCTCCAAGAACATGTTTAGACTTGAATGCAAGGGTCTATGTCCAAACTGCGTCAAAATGTTGTTGACGATCAGCATAACTATCACTCTAAGCATTTCTTCTCTTCATCTTCCCCTCTTATCTTGACAAAACAGTCTCTCAGAGCATAATTTGACCTAACTTAAGTAAGTCAAGCTCACCGGAATGCTAGGCAAGCCAGAATGATGACAGAAAACAAAAGAAGTCTTTGGGAGAGTTAATGACTGCTTTTTATGGCCTCTGTGCCGTAAAGGCAGTGAGTAAAAGTGTAAGTGCATTGGCAGGATTCCTGCGTAAATGTACCATGATGGGACTGAAGGTAGACTGAGGTCTCCTGCTCAGACTGATAAAGTAGAAGAGGAGAACAGAGCTTGTTTGTGTGGGTGCAGGAGTGCTGTTTCCACAGCTGGTCTTAAGAGGAAGAGGGCAGGGAATGAAAAACAGAACGGCGTGCAAAAAATGGCACCAAGCACAAAACAGTAGGCCCAAGCCAAATAGAGTGAGGTCATAGCTCTGCAAACGTCATGTGAGCAGCAAAGGCTGTTTGAAAAGAACAGAGGTTCTGTTTATGTGTTTGCACATGGTTTTATTTGTATTATGTTGATATTTGGGTCACTGACCAATTAAAAAAGGCAAAATACTTTAAAAATCAAACAATAAACATGAACTAACCTTACCTTTTCCATAAGGTTAAAAAATCTGCTTTTTCGTTACTTAATAGCATACGCAAACAGTCATAAAGGTCTACAAGGGTCCACCTATCAAACAAATATAAACCAAACCTTACCCCAGCAATAATCTAGGCCTAAAATCAAAAAGAAATTTTAATCCCAGTCCTAATCCATCCCAAACAAAGGCCCTGTCCCGAATGTCGCCTTAAGTTATTTCGGTACACTTTTATGTGCACACTTTTGTAACGTAATTCCATATATTGACTGTTGGGTATTGTGGATTATTGTAGCAGTAGTAGTCTCAGCAAAAGACCACAACTTCTTATTATGGCTGCGAAGAGAGTGTAATGAAACCTATCACAAATGGGATGAAATGCATAATTTGATACCTAAATATCAAGTTTTTCTGCCACTAGAAAGGAAAGTAATGTCTATGTCGAGAACAGCCATCCTATCAACCAATCAGATTCTTGTTTTAGAGTTAAGGCTGGGGCCTTGAATAAGATTCTCACCAAACAATGATTTCCTTCTGGGTTTTAGTGATCGGGTAAGTGTATGTTTATTTGAGGACAAAGGATGTTGCTCCAAGAACATGTTTAGACTTGAATGCAAGGGTCTATGTCCAAACTGCGTCAAAATGTTGTTGACGATCAGCATAACTATCACTCTAAGCGTTTCTTCTCTTCATCTTCCCCTCTTATCTTGACAAAACAGTCTCTCAGAGCATAATTTGACCTAACTTAAGTAAATCAAGCTCACCGGAATGCTAGGCAAGCCAGAATGATGACAGAAAACAAAAGAAGTCTTTGGGAGAGTTAATGACTGCTTTTTATGGCCTCTGTGCCGTAAAGGCAGTGAGTAAAAGTGTAAGTGCATTGGCAGGATTCCTGCGTAAATGTACCATGATGGGACTGAAGGTAGACTGAGGTCTCCTGCTCAGACTGATAAAGTAGAAGAGGAGAACAGAGCTTGTTTGTGTGGGTGCAGGAGTGCTGTTTCCACAGCTGGTCTTAAGAGGAAGAGGGCAGGGAATGAAAAACAGAACGGCGTGCAAAAAATGGCACCAAGCACAAAACAGTAGGCCCAAGCCAAATAGAGTGAGGTCATAGCTCTGCAAACGTCATGTGAGCAGCAAAGGCTGTTTGAAAAGAGCAGAGGTTCTGTTTATGTGTTTGCACATGGTTTTATTTGTATTATGTTGATATTTGGGTCACTGACCAATTAAAAAAGGCAAAATACTTTAAAAATCAAACAATAAACATGAACTAACCTTACCTTTTCCATAAGGTTAAAAAATCTGCTTTTTCGTTACTTAATAGCATACGCAAACAGTTATAAAGGTCTACAAGGGTCCTCTATTTTTCCTATTTTTTTAATAATTACCACTTTTGCACATGATTTCATCATTTAAATATTTACGTGACAGTACAGTAAGTTGTGTGGCGTTTTGGACTTTCTTTACCTGTCAGTTTAAACGCATTTTCAGTCCATATGTAGCGTTACAGCAGTGGCACTCTCTTCTGCTGTGACTGATGGAGTTCTAGGCCTCTTCCATCAGGCCAGCCAAGAGGAGAGACACGGGTGAAGTCATCTCTACATTACCGCCCCCCCAGGGGACCCAGTTTCAGAGAGCGGCACGCTTCTCATATTCCGTCCCTTCCATTCGCACGCATACGGTATCATGCCACCCCCAACGGTGTGAAACAAACCAACCTTTATATCACTGAATGCACAGTATGAGACGTGCCCCAATTTTAACGCCTCCCAAAACCCCCTGGACACACTAACACACAGACACACATTCTGCTGTCTGCGATACCTTCGTTAAATTTTCACACATCTCCTCCCATAATGTGTGGCAGGTGGAATAGACCATTCTCTTGAGCGGGGAGGTCTTCTGCTGCATATCTTGGCTATTGTGTACATTAATAATATATATACAGTATATATATATATATATCACCGTATTTCAATACTCCTCTCAAGATAATGAAATTATATTATGCACAAGCAAGATTTTGGTTATGCATCCCTAACAAGCTTGGAGAAACCAAACTGCGATTCTTTGAAAAGAAATAGAACGTTCTACTCCCCATGATGCTTTGCTCTCCTATCCTCCCGTCGTTCCTGCGGTTACATGTGTCAGGGGTGATTAAATGCCATGGAAACAAGACCTTGCTGTCAATCATATTCCATGCTGAGCCTACCCCAATTGATATTCACCATTATTATATCAGTATGCGGAGCGAATTGTCCAAACAGACTTAAAACAGTGGAGAATTCACATCAGCTTTAGTTTTTCATCCCATCTCGCTTGCTAGCTGAGGCAGGACCACCCACCCACTCCCGTATTGTATTACAGACACAATATTAGCGTGCATGTGTGTGTGCATGTGGGTTTTTGTGTGTGCATGTGCTGCCGTTTGTGCAACAGTCTTCCAAACTGTCGCAGACTCAATTATGTGGCGGCACAAGCCAATAGCTTTAGGGTTGAAATTATATTTTGAGGAGAACTGGAGCATGCATGTGTGTGTGTGTGTGTGTGTGTGTGGAGGCGACACTTGTTTTTTTTCATACTATAACTGTTGTTCCACTCACAGACTGTCAAACCGACATGTAAAGGGTATCACCATCTTCTGTCATTCATATGCAGCAGTTTGTCTGCCCCTTATTAGCTCTATAACATGCACGCATCATGATACATTACTCATCATTAGAGCTCAGAAAAAGAAAAAAACAGGACACTTTTGTAGATGTAGAGTATTATAAGTGTCACTGTGCTAGTATTATGTGAATTTTGCATCATCTCATTAATATTCATGAGCCAGGCTAGAAAGGTTTACAGTGTTGTCCCCTTGGCATTTGAGATGTGTTTGTGCTTACCTCCTTGTATTTATAATTTTACTAGGGCAAATCACACATAAAGCTGGCTACTAATCCCCAATGATATTATTCATGAAAAATATTTTATTGTTTTATTTATTATTTTTATATTGATTCAGTTTAACTGATTAACAAAGTGTTTGAAACAGTATATATAATCTAATCAAAATTGATGTTATTTTCCTCACAAACTGCGTAGAATGCCACACAGGAACACTACCTAAATCAAATGATTGTTTTGAAGCAGTTTATTGTACATGTGTTTGTTTGCAATATGTTGATATTTGTGTGATTGGCAAAATTGCAAAAAGGTATACTTTTAACACACGCAGACATTCACTACCTAGCCACTGTTTTTGACAGTTTTAAGTAAAAATATTTATAATATTTTAAATGCAAGTTATAATATTCAGAACCTGTTCATTGAAACAAACTGAATGAACCGACTTTCTAAAATGATTGTTTAGTTATGTTTAGTTGAACTGATCATTGTGCTTCTCTCTCTGTGCAGATATGACTATGTGGAAGTGAGAGATGGAGTGGATGAGAGCGGCCAGCTGGTCGGGAAGTATTGTGGGAAGATCGCTCCCTCTCCTGTGGTCTCCTCTGGGAACCAGCTCTTCATCAAGTTTGTGTCTGACTACGAGACTCATGGTGCTGGCTTCTCCATCCGCTACGAGATCTTCAAAACGGGTGAGTAGAAAGAAAAAGAAGGTGATAGGCGAATATAAGCTACAACAGCCCCACAGTGGATTTTAGAGCCATAACTATCATTTTATAATAAGAAGGATACATGGAAGGTAGGAATTCACTGTAGGGGAGCACAACAAACATATAAGGAGAGATGTAAGCGAGGGAGAGCACTGTCTGTTTTCTCTTTGTCAATCCCGGTGGGAGAGCTGCTGGCGGAGAATAGATCAGTTGATAACGCGCACTTGTAGACCTTCAGGGTCTCTCGTTCTGGCATTGTCTGGCCTACAGAGACACACACAGATACACACTGAGGGACCGTTGGTCTTATCTGGAGATGTCACGGCAATAAGCAGAAATTTCCTGTTGTTCAGATCTGTTTCCTGTGATTGAGGTAGGGCTAGAGACTCAGAGAAAGCGTGTTTGCGTAACCTCGGACAGGTGCAGCACACAAATACTGACCCTGGGCTGCCCCCGAGTGTGACCTCAGGATGAGATGGATGATCCAGGGGGGTTTATTTTAATCTTTATTTTCCGGTTGTGTGTGGTCATTCCCATAGACAAGAAAAATCACAAAGGACATCTCTTTAATATCTCAATTTTTTTGACAGCAATGAGATTATATGGTGAGAGACTTTTGCAGAAGTGTCAATAATGTCCCAGAAATATGTTAAAAAGCATGATAAATACAGTAAAAACAGTCATATTGGGAAATATTACTACATTTTAAAATAGCTATTTTCTATGTGAATCTCTGTTAAACTGTAATGTATTTCTGTGATGCGCAGCTGTATTTTCAGCATCATTCCTCCAGTCTTCAGTGTCACATGATCTTCAGAAATCAGTATAATATGCTGATCTGCTGCTCAAGAAACATTTCTGATTATTATCAATGTTGAAAACAGTTGTGCTGGAAACAGAATTTTCAGGATTCTTTGATACGTTGAAAGTTAATAAAAACATTTTTTTTTTAATAGAAATTTAACAATAAGTAACAATAAGTCTTTACTGCCACTTTTGATAAATGTTATGCATCACTGTTGAATAAAGTATAAAAAAAACTTTGAATGTTAGTGTATATAATAAATTATATTTCTTCATTTATTCATATGAAGTTTATTTGCAAAAACAGATAACTTTTAACATAACATTAAGATAAGTTTTTTTTTCCAAAAATTGTTTTTTTTTATTATGTTATCATGTTTTTATTGTGTTTTATTGTGTTAGTTAGCTGTAGATAGTTAGTTGAGATTAATTGGAATGCACAATGAAAAAAACATGATTTTTGAAAATTGATAAAAATGGAGTTATCTGTTTTTGCAAATGAACTCTACATATATTAACATATTGTAATTTATATTTGTATTATGTATTATACTTTCAGGAGAAAAATCTGAGACAAAGTTGATACTTCACAGAACGCCATTGAGAACTCCTGAGCTATAAAAGAGCAACCCCGGAGGTTCCCATCCCCGCTGTTGCACCTCCACACACTTTGGCCCATCAATAACATCAATAAGTCTCCCACAGTATTCCATTATCTCAGTGCTGGTTTTCTTAAACTCATCTTCTTGATGTGTCTGATTGGAAATAAGGTTCCTCTGGAGAGAGCAAAGACGTCTGAAACATATCGACTCTGTGCAGTCAAGGGGTCGAGCAGACGCTCTCGGCCAGGATGGGCGCCCTCGTGTAGGGTGTGTTCCTCCAGAAAACCCTCTTAGTTTATCAGCATGGGTGAGCCGCAGGATCCTGTGTGAACGACAAATACTGTTGTTTGCAGTCCAGGACATGGGAATTTGCTGTGACCAGGCAAACTCTGCAGAGCGTACGTCAGCCTTATCAATTAAAGACAGAGAAGGACAGCGAGAAAGCAAAGGAAAGAATGTGAAAAGCAATAGGAAGAGTGACGGATGGTGAATAAAGAAAGGGAAACTGATTTGAAAGCCTTGTCAACACCATCTGATCTGTGTGTTTATGACATACAAGTAAAAGTAATGATTACACACAGGTGTTGAAACAGGTGTGCAGGTATTCAAACGTGGGATGATTATAAGAATGTAACACCGTTTAAAATGAGATTATACTCATTTCAAGCTGCTGCTGCTACATTTGGAGAGGTAAGCTGTGGATTAGAGCAGGTTTCACACACATCCGCAGCGTGTGGGCTGAATCGCTAGAAGCAGCAGTACTGCAGAATGTCTAATTAAAGATACACAGTGTATTTTGTGAGTTTTATAGAGCTCTCAGATGGCTAGACTTTCAGAACAGGCATCTTCAACTTCAGCTGCTTATACAGTATATGTTTTTAAAGCAATTAGCCACGAGGGAATATGCGTTACAGTGATTTTACTCTGCCCTGTCCTTAAGAACAAACTGTGGTTATATCAATTTAACACGCGTATTGAGTGGTTTAATGCTTTTATAAAATGCCAGCAACAGCAATATGATAAAGAATAATGGCAGTATTCACTATAAACAATATTTTCGGCAAGCAATATACTTCTATAGATAGATAGATAGATAGATAGATAGATAGATATTTTTTTTTATTTTAAGTTTAGTTACAGTAATGCAAAACAAAGACGGATGGAGTAGCAGAGTAGTGAAATGTTCCCAAGCTTTAATATGTAATATTTATTCTTTTGGAATGCATATAAAGAATAATGGGGAAGACTTTAGACAAGCAACGAGGAGGGAAAAAAACGAGAGTACTGTAGAGAGCTAATTCGAAGACTACAAAGAGTGAATAAACAGAGAACACAAAAGAAGAGAAGAATCTATTCAGGAAAAAAGTGTGAAAGTGACAAAGAAAGTGAGGGAGAGAAGATGAGGTGAAGAGAGGGCGAGAAAGCCTGGGAGCTACACACACACACACACACACATACACACACACACATACACAGGAAAGATAAGAGATGAGAATCTCTCCACCACAGCTATCTATGAATGCAATCAAGCCTGACCCAAGCACTAACCCACACTGGACAGCATGGATATCTAACGAAGAGCCGTCCTCAGGGGGCTTTCAGACCGCTACGGTTTCATAGACACCATGTTCTTTCTCTCAGAGTTCCCTTACACCATCCTTAACAAGGGGCTTTTAGATGATTTTTAGTAACTTGCGTATCCCATCCGTAAAGAAGAGGAGTCTGTAGTTATCATGTCATCCTGTCTTGCCGTGGCTTTCCCAAAATGGCCTTTCTTAGGGTTGAAGGAGACATGAAGTTTTAGTTAACAGCTCTGCAATTTTCAGAGCCACATCAAGTGAGAAGAGAGGCTGATGTTTCGCAAGTGGGGTGGAAGGCGTGGGTGTGGGATAGAAGGATGGAGAAGTAATTTATCCTCGCTCAGAGTCAGTGTAGAAGGAGGGGACCGTGGAAGCCTGTTTCCACCTCTGAGTAAAAAACAAAAGGTAACTGTGAGAATAAATAGGAAATTTTCTAACATAAAATCGCAATTAGATGAGAGATAATGTTGCATTTACCTTTTGAAAACGGGCTTCCATATGACATGCACCACTAATAGAAAGATGAGCGCTTCATGTAGCAGCTGTAGGAATGAACGTCAAAATGTATGTTACTGTTGCAGATTTTATTGACTTTTCAAGTAAACAGGAACTCTTCTTGTGCATCCAACCCAGGTTCATTGAGAAAACATGCTAATGCAAAATTATATTACATTGGTTCTTGCATGTCACTTTTAGAGTGGCTTTAATAGTCTAAGAGTCTTTAGTTTTATATGAAATAGATGAATGTGAATCTGGCAAAGTTCACATCAGCTCAGAAATCAAATGGCCGGTGAGTAGCGATAAAATACTTGCATTTGAAAATAATGTATACATTAACATAAGATAAAAACACATTTGCTGAAGCAACCATGCCACTTTATCTTGTTTCTGCAAGTCTTTGAGCTCTTTTATTGTGACTTGTGTTTCACAGGATTTGTACCCAAGCACTTCGTATTGCAAGTGCAATGCTGTACCGGGTGCGCTACAGAGCAAGTTTACTACAGCAGAAAAGCCATACATATGGAGCTGTCATGTCAAACATCAAAATGTATTAGTTTACAAATCATGCACTATGTTGAGTGTTTTCAGGTCATAACATAGTATTGTGCAACGAATCATTTAAAAAGTTTTTATTAATCGATAACCTGCACCTGTAATTATAATTTGTGTGAAAAGGAATAAAAGTGGTTGATGTTTTACTGCCACTGGTGTTCATTTCAGTTGGAAACTACAGAGAATGGTGTGTGTAAAGTATATAGGTACGCTTTTGGAGTGCTACATTTTTCAAAAATGTAGATAGAGGCACATTTTTCCAATGAACCCATGTGTGTACTTAAATAGCTGCATAGCCGTTTCCAGCGAACTGCCTTGAAGTCATACTGAAAGTTTGCGTCATCATCATCGCTAACTCATGTCTAGGCCATTCATCATTGAGATGTTATCTGAACGTCTTTACGATGGCACCTGTGTCAACACAGTAGGACAAGGATTGTGTGAGGAGGGCAGCTTGTTCATTGTGTCCAGTTTAGTTGTCTTTTACAAGTTTAGTTGCTTTTTTACAGGCCAGTGTCATAGGTCACATCTGGCACGGCAAGCATGTCATTCTACAAGCCCGTCTTCTTAATAAACCCCCCTACATTAACACTCAGAGCTAATGAAACCCAAGGCAAAAACTGTCTTTCTGTTCATTGCCCGTTCTCAAGGGGAACCATCAGCCGTGCTGGCTGGCTAAATGATGTGTCAGCAACTGGAGATTGTAAGTGTGCGTGTTTGTGTGTTCAGGGTAACCCCACAGCTGTGACTCCAGATTAATGTTTGTTGGAAAGTGTGGCCAAATTTTGCTTCTCAAACTCTCATCGCACCCATTAACCTGTCTTAGCGTAGCCACGGGGGTAAACGGCAAGGAAAGGTGTGTGTATGTGTGTGTCCAGATGAATTATTCTCCCTGCAGATATATGGAATATAAACAACAGCGATTAGCTCACTAGACCCAGAACACCTCCAGCCATTTCATTTCTGTTTAAGCATTACACAAACTTTGTCGTACGCCAAGGGATCTAGTAATATAGATCTCTTAGCGTTAACATAGCTGTGTCAGCTTAGGTTTTCAGTACTGTGTGCAGTGTAGCTCACAAACTACAAAAAATGATAGCGTTTATAGAGAACCCTTAGATAAAGTAACAAGAACGGATACATGTATTTTAGTTGTATTTAAAAAATGTACAAAAACATAATTGATTCAAATATAATGTCTAAAAGAGAGGGATACAGCTTCAGTAATATCTAGTTTTGGTACATTTTCAGAAGAACTAAAGATAAAAGGATAATTTCTAAATGACGGCAATGTTTAGACATGTTGTATTGTTAGATATACATCACTGAGGTCTCATGGGGAGACCCCAAACGTAACAACAGTAACAACAAGTTAATCTCAACAGAACATGAGGATTAAATCTCTGACACTTTGCTGGGTTTGTTTGCACTACCTGCAAGCGATCATTTTAACAAGCATTACCTCTGGCCTGTTAAATAAACAGCATATTCCACAGAGGCGAAGCCATCAGCCACTTCACCGCATTGAAAAGATAAGCCCTGTGTATATATGTTAGTGCGGAAAAGCAAAATAAATCGTACAAAAGCTAGCCGTTAATGTCAGAATTAGCGCTTAGCTGCTATGAATCAAGCCTGTGTTTTTTCAATACCACTTCACTACTCTCTCATAAATTCTGGTGTTTAAGTGTAAATTCAGTTCAGAGCGACTTGAAAGTATTTGTGGCTGTGAGCGGGAAGAAACTGAGAGAGAAAGCTGGATGACTCTCACAAAGCTTTATTTGTTTGGCTTGAGTTTACAGGCTTGAAGCTCCCTCCCGTTTCTCATCTCAGTTTTCCCCAGTCTTTCTCTTGTAAAGTTTTTTTTTCCCAACTACTTGCAAATAACTGCAGAAACAAACCAAGAGACATGGGAATGTGTGGATGTTTTAAGCATTTGCGGTTAGCGACAATAGCGACATGTCTCTGAATCCATATGAGACATGCATAATCACAAACGCACACACATATAAACCTTAGAATCCCACCGCAATCTGTAAACAGCAGTGAAGCATTACAAAGCCAGTCAAAGTGAAGAGCCGCGAAGCTACACTGTTAGTGGACCAACAATTCTCTATAATATTTCACACTCTATATTTACGTCATCCACAGAGAGGCACTAAAACCTCACAAGTGTGCCAATAACACATTGTAAACAATACTTAATATGTATTCTTGCATTAGTATTCAATGGGACGACCATCAAATGTCATCAAAAATAACTAAACAAGGAAACTGAGCAGTGATACCCACTATAGCACCCCTTTATGGCAATGCTGTCAATCGAAATGGATTCTGACATATTTCTGAATTCAACGCATTTGCTTTCATGTTCTTGCTTCGAGTATGTTCTGGGTTGTTTTGCTAAAAAAGATAATGTTATAGCATGCACTTTATAAATAGAGTGAGAATTGGTGCAGAGGAAATGTGCTCTTATCTTGCAAAAGAAAAATGCAATTCCTTCTTGCCCGTGGAACAGCCACACAGTATTTTTCCTCTGTGAGAAAATTATCTTAAGAATAGTCTACAGAATTGAGTGTGTCTATCTGTTGATGCTGGGACTTATGCAACTTTCAAAAATTAAAGATGAAAGTTGCAAGTTTTTGGCTCCATCATCAAATAGTTCCTTTGACTTTCTTTATAAGCCTACTAAGCCTAGTAACTTTTATTTCAGCTTGGAAAGTTTCAGAGACACTGATTGCTGACCATTCAGCTGACAGTTTTCAACCCTAAACCCCAAAGTGTTTGTGCAATTACCCTGTCCAGTCCATGTGACACCTTCTCCTCATGTGTAATTGCTGACACCCTAGGTTTCAGTAGATTAGAACGGAGGCCTGTAGAGTTCGGGAAGGCCACGTTCATTGACTGCAACTTTTTTTTCTTATTTATGAAAGAAACTGTAATATTAAATGTCTGGAATGTTAAAGCTCTGTGAAAAGACTAAAAGTGTGGAATTTATGTCCTGCTGTTTAAAAAACCAACCAAGTAGTGCACTAAATGTCAACTCACTTTAGCTTCAAATTCCCGTGCTGGTCATTTTCTTTAGAGCACAGGAAAAATGGAAAAGAAATTAAAAAGAAAGATAAAAAGAAGCAGTTAACAGGTTTTGTGGTAGAGTTTTTGATTACATTAAATTATGCACCCAAGGTTCCAAAATAACAAAAAATGCTCTTCAACACCACTTTAAAGCTGCGAAAAAATTCATTTTTTTTTCAATAATTGTTCCATCCATTGGAGAGTTGTTTGTTAGACTGTCCATTTATAATATTTAAAAAGGTGTAGTTCACCTAACAATGAAAATTCTGACATAATTTACGTTCCATTGTGTCAAAGCCCATATAGCTTTCTTTCTGTCATAGAACAAAATAGGAGATATGTTGTAGAATGTCCAAGCTGCTCTCTTACACATAAGAAAAGTGAGAGTTTTTCAATAAAAAATGAGTTACATTTTGATCTGTGGCTTTAGAAGATGATTTAGAACAGAGGTTGTACAAACCATTTTAATGATGCACCATGGTCCCCATCCAATTTTTATGCAAGAAAGCAGTTTGAGAGTTCTTCAAGCGTTACCCTTTTGTATTCCACTTAAAGAGGTAAGTAATATGGGTTTGGTTTTTAGCCACAGTGACATCCTTATTTGTCATCTCTGTTCTGGTTCATGATCTTTAAACTTTTGCACCCGCAGTAATGACCACAAGATTCCATACTACATTAGGTGCAGTGCTAACGTAATGTTGAGTGTTCGTGATCCAGAGGTGATCCTATATGCATCACTCTGTAACAAGAGCGTATTTACTCTTAGAGCTCTGAGCCTATTCATCACACAACAGCTTTAGCCGAGCAACCGTTGTGTAAGTGCAAAGTAGTGATGTATGTGTGAACTTCGACAACACACTGCATCAACAAACTAGTCCACCAGGGAGTTTTGCGTAAATGTTTTGACTTGCTGCATGATATAAAAGTGTGTGTGCATTTCTAAAGGGTGTAGAAAGTGAGTTTTATAAAGTATGATGGCCACATTTTGCTATTTCTTAATTGTGTTGTTTTAAGCACCAACCATACAGCAGAGAGTGCATATGAAACATTTAATAAGTACGGAATCATATGGACTTTTACTTTCTTTTCGGTCTCGTTTCGTCTTCTTCATTAGTCCACACATCCAAGAAATCAGGCAGCAGCCGTATCCCGAGCAGGGTGGGCCTCCACCACAGCCCATAAACCATGCAATCATCGAGCAAAACAACACAGACCACCGTGTTCTTTCTTCAATGTTTGTTTTTTTCCCACCTACTCCATTTGCCTCTGTGAGCAAACAAGAAATCCTAACTTTTTCCTTCCTCTCGGTGTCCACCTCAGGTCCAGAATGTTCCAGGAACTTCACCTCCAGCAGTGGAGTCATCAAGTCGCCGGGCTTTCCAGAGAAGTACCCCAACAACCTGGATTGCACGTTCATGATCTTTGCTCCTAAGATGTCGGAGATCGTTCTGGAGTTCGAGAGCTTTGAGCTGGAGCCAGACACGCAGCCACCCACTGGAGTGTTCTGCCGCTACGACCGCCTGGAGATTTGGGACGGCTTCCCTGGAGGTGAGTCACTGGAGAGATCTGTTGCTCCAAACAGGAAAATCTGAATGTTTGAAACAAAAGATAATTTAGTGAATGATGTTTGCACATTGGTTCTCAAATACTCACACTTCAAAGGACCAGCAACAATAAACTTCAATCTACAGAAACATGACATGACATCAGATAACAAGAATGTATACTAGATCGTTACAATGTAAAATAGAGTTTACATTTTCTGAAGAAAACTTGAGTGTCCTATGCAAACCACACCAACACAATGTACTAGGTGGTTGGGAGGGGATTTGTTTTTCCACGCTGACAAAAAATTATCAAAATTTGTACAACAGCTTGTCACGGTAGGTCCCATAAAGCGTCAACTTTGTGCCTTATCTACCTTTAAAATGTGCATATTAGGACTTTAGAGTAGTAATATGTACCCTTAAGGTACTGCTTAGGGATCTTAAATAAGGTACAGTGTCATGCCTTTAAGCATACTGCCACAGTAGCAGGCTATTGCAACCTTGAAGGAACTATTTTTGCACATTTTATCTGAGATGGCACCAGTTTTATTTCAAAATTGTAAATCTGATCATATAGAAAAGTAATAGCAAACCTTTCCTCAACAAGCTGCATAAATTGCAATATAATACAGTTCAATACTTAAGATGGCAGTCTGGAAAATGAAACTAAACAATAATCAGAGCAGAAGTAATTGGGAGGGTCTCATCTTTGGCCTTCTGGAAATGGCCTTTAACAGATAAGCCAGATGGCATGACTAAATAACAATGCCGTATGATTGATCTCTAGGGGAGAACAGACGCCTGACCTCGATCCATTTGCTGTGTTTCACAAGCAAAACAAACCTCTCCTAGGCATGGCCAAGTGTCGATAAGATATTTGGACTCGCACACATACTCTTACATCCACAAATGTGATGTATAAGTGTATTTGAGAACATGTTAGTAGGAGCTCTTTATCCCGTCTCTCTGGACATTAGACTGTGGTTTGTCTCGGGCAGTTCAGGGTGAGGGACTCTGGAATGTAGACTGTTGTCATAACACCAGAAATATTCTGTTCTCCAAGAAAATTACAGTTTTTATTTGTGCGTGTGTATTTGAACTGCATATACACACCCAGAAGCCCAACAGGAAGATTTCAGCTCAAAGCGAGAAGGAAGTCTGCAAGGATCAGAGGTCTTATTCAGTTTCCACTTCATTATCGACTTTTTTCTGTTTTGACGGAAGAGAGAAGCCGTGAACAAATGACACCTTTGATCTGAGACGGAGCCTTTTGAGCTTTCTCATCAGTTAAATTTTTTTAAATTAGTTTTAGCATTCTTCCGAGGATACGTTGTGAATCTATTGTCGCAATTATGATTAAAGGAAGTCTGTTTAAATAATTGTTTTTTTAAAGGTTACACAAAGTATTTTGTGGGCAGGCCCAGACAGAATTTGCAATAATTTTCGGAATTTTCTGGATGGATTTTGAAGGAAAACAGCGGAAAGTCCTATGCTGTTTGTTTATTTTAGGTTTCCTTAATTTTTGTTTTGTGTTCCACTTCAGCAGCATGCAGGTTTGGAACAAGATAATTATGATAAATGCTGACAGAATTTTCATTTCTGGGTCAACTATTTCTTATTGGTGTCTTAAGCAAACTCAAGAAGTGAGGGGTGTGCAGAACTTTGTGAATGATGCTATCCCAAACCTACAGAGCTTTTTGTGAATCCAAAATCCATGTAGGCCTGAGGAAAGTGTAGCACCTGGGACAAAGGTTGCATGCTTTTATTTTAGACCCAGCAGCCTCTGTTGAAAAATCTACAATAAAAAGGTGTCCCACAAGTGCACGGCGACAGAGAAAGAGCCAAGAAGGAGGCTGAAGACAAGACTTTAAAGGGAAGGTCCTGGTGCCTTAGGGCCTCAGTGTAACTCGTCTCTACGGGTTCAGACACTATCTGCATTACCTGTGGAGCCACACCAATCAATAAGTGCATTAGTGTGGAAAGGCTGCGGGGCATGAGACAGAAGCCTCTATGACTTCGAGCCCTCAGCCCACCCCTCCATCACCCACTGGCCGCCCACTTTGAGGCAGTCACAGCCTGGCAGAGGGTTTGTAAAGCCGCCCTCCTCCTCCACCAGAGCAGACATGCTGGATGGGTTCATGGAGAGGCTCTTTAAAATTTCATAGCCCTGTTGAGTCATGCAGATAATCCGGATGCTTCACCACACCCAGAGCCGTCTCAACACACAAGCGCACACATTTATGCACACTTGGATGCACCCGTTTCGATTAATTCTTATGAAGATTAAGATTCATGTAAACCCGTAGATCTGTTTTATATCACACACACACACAAAGCTGGCAGATCTGTTTAATCTCTTGTACTGTAATGGGCATCTTCTCAAAGAGCCAATCGCAGTTTCTTGTTAAGCCAATATTTCAGTCATTTGTGGTAAATTTTTACATAATCCCAGATGTTTCGTGTGGTTCTTATTTTGCATTGGGTCATTAATTAGACCTTTTACTCAGGTTTTGAGATTTCATGTATATTGTAAACCTTGGGTTAATCTTGCTATTTGCATTTTTACGAGGTTTTTTCTTTTTGTTACAAATGTATTACAATTACAAATGTGTAATTTCAGTGTAAATTAAGTTTCCGTGGCTGTTCAAAGCTCATGCATAATTAATATGGCAAGCCCTGGGGCCATTTATAATTGGTTGTCTTTTGCCAAACAACTTGCACCGCAATCTACCATGGTACAAGTTTGCTTAAACCAAAGTTTAAAAGTGGCCTTAACCTGGAAAGACATGTGCATATAGTATGAAAAGCTCTTTTTCAAAACAGCTTCAAAGCATTTCCTTCTCTCAGCTGAATGTACTGCATACCTCTTCATTTACAGCCTTACTTATGTTTGGTTCCTTCCTTCTTGTCCCCTCCAACTTCTACACGTTTTTTCTTTTAAAGTGGCTTATGGTAAGTCACATTAAAGTGGCCCTGGAATGAACAATAAGTGCAGGAATTTATGGTCGCCACTGAAAACAAAAACCCAAGGTCATAGACAGGTACAAAACAGACACTATTCATTTCCATCAACAGCAAGGTGTAGAGAGAATGTTTTGTTCAGTCAATGGAGTTATACAAGGTCAACCAATCACACTGTCCTTGACGTTCACACACTTCAGGATCTGCTGTGATAGAATGGCTTGAATAGTATATTATTAAACCTATCTAATCATGCCTCTCTTTCCTCTATCTTTGTCTGTTTCCACAGTTGGTCCATACATTGGCAGATACTGTGGACAAAATACTCCAGGACGGATCATATCCTACACTGGAATCTTGGCTTTGACAATCAACACAGACAGCGCTATTGCAAAAGAGGGATTCTCAGCTAATTTTACTGTGCTGGAAAGGACAGTCCCGGACGGTAAGTCAATAGTGCAATGTTTAAAGTGCATGAAATAATTCATGAAATTAATACTAAATTCACATGAGATGAAGTCTCCAGTAATATCAGCATCCTAGAAGAGGTTGTTTATTGTGCATAACATGGATCAACATGTTAAGATCACAACATGTGTTCAAGATTTAAGATTCAGTAGTTAATAAACACAAACTTTAGATAAACTTGTCTTGCAAAAAAAAAAGAAAGTCAAATTGTTATTCTGCGAACCATTCAACCATTGGTGCTCCATAGCTGATAGAGAGGCCAGTTCTACCAGTTTTGGAAGGTGAATGAAGGGTGGTGAAACGTAATTACTTCAAAAACCTCTAGAAATTACAAAAAAATGAAATAATTAATATTAACTGTTATAAACCAGGCAAAGGTCCAGTTTTCTTAACCAAAGTTAGTATAAACTGAAAAAAAAATCTACTTCTAGAAAATCAAAACAAAAAAAATCTAGGTTAAAGGGCATCATGAGAACTTTATTTTGAGAATGTTTGTAGCCAAAGTTATTGAATCACACCCTGTTGACTAGGGTATAACCCCATATACAGATGTGTACCCACATTCACATGCAAATACAATATGATATGACATGGGAAGTTATTAAATCACCACGTACCGCTCAGCTGTGGCCCTCTTTCATTAAGTGATTGTGTTAAGAGTCATGACTCATCTGCCCTGCTTTATGGGGATTGGTTTACTCTTTTTTTTTCCAAACCAGCTCACCCAGAAGGTTCACCTCTTCACCCCAATTTAAGAAATGCTCCAACTAAACATTTAATTTCAGAACACACCACCAACCCTCACCCGCAATCACGCTATGCATTCAAAACTATCCTTAAACACTTTCTTACTCCTCCTCTGTCTGTCTTTCTCACCGTCTGTCTTTGTCACCTACCCTGTTCAACATGACAAGTAGTGGTGCTTTTGATTCGACACAAATGTCCAGTATAATTGCAGCTCATACCAGTTTAAGGTGGATACATATTGTATATATCATAAAGTGCATATTGCCATTAATGTTGTGAGCTTGAGCTCTCAGAACCCATCAAGGTGTTTACTACATCTCTGCCATCCCAGCTCATGCTCAAGAATGCATTCAGTGTGTTCACAGCAGGGGCTTTGCCCAACAGTCGCAGTCTATCAATTATTTATTGGCTCCATAAATTTACATTCTGTGGCAGCTTCTCTCGCAGTTCGACATGTTTACCAGTATATTGTGCTTTGCAGGAAGGAAAGAGATCGCCATTGGCAATAAGTCTTTATGCAAAGGATTTTGTCAGTGAACCGTCATAGATTTATGGTCTCTGCTGAGTCGGACCGAACAGTGACGGATGCCAGATGTAATCAGACGAGAGATCTGGTTGTTTTCAGTCACTGTTCTAAAGAATGAAAGGGTGGAAAGTGGATAGATGGCTTGAAGAGATAGAGAGATAAAACAGAACAAAAGAGAATGAGTAATGTTAAGATTAAGTTGAGTTGAGGTTTCAAGGGTAAAAGAGAGAAATTCATGAGAAGCACATAAAAGACTCAACAATCACTTTTGATTTTGAGTTTAGTGCTAGCACGAGTTGCTAAGCTAATGAAGTGATTTTTAATGTGCACAAAAAATACTTTTACAAATTTCTACAATATATTGGTACATTGAAAACATCTATGCTTACTCTGGTATATTTTTGTAAGGATATTGGATAAAATAGTATTAATACGTTTCCATCCTTCCATCATTATATAGGCAGTTAAACTCTCTTTTACAGTTATTTTTCAAAATGCATTCTGTGATTGGTTACTTTACAAAGAATAAATGCTGCCTTACAATTTGAACAAAAATAAGTATCTTAGACGGTATCAAAAACTTGTGCTCTCTAGGAAGGCAGATCACTAGGTTTTCAGAATTGCGTTTATGGCTCAGTGTGAATAAACAAATAAAAATACTGTCTATCTAACACGCATGTTTTCTCCATTTGCTACATGTGTTTAGTCCTGGATGTTTGGGCTGTGTTGTTTGTGTATGTGCATATCTGACCTGCTTGAACCTTTCACTGTTATATTAGGTAACACGAGCTCACCCTGTTTCAACATGCATTTCCTTACATTTAAAACTGTGTTTGTTTGGAGTCTGTGACCTGCTGTAAATAAAATAGCATGTCTCCCACTTCAGCCTCAACATTTCCCCATCCTTCACTGTCTCAGAGTCCTAAATTCTGTGCCGAAGCGTCTGGAAAAAGACCCTTGGGGGTCAAAGCATGAACTTTGCTTGTCTCAGACACACGGTCAGCATGCCTCGAAACGACTGCCCCATAACGTCACAAAACAATCAGCAATGCCCTTATCCTGGGTGGCATGGCATGAGGAGTGATATACAACCTGCTCTCCTTCCGTCTGAAAACACAGACATGCTAGAGGCGTCTCTGACTTTCCATTCCTCCAAATGCTGACGCTGGGGAAATGGCCTTCCCGTGTGCCATTTAACTGTGCACCTTCAGAAGGCACTTCTTTTATGAACCTCAAGACTTCTCTTGCCGCTGGACTTAAGAGCTTAAACTGAATGTTTTATGAATAAAGGTTTGCGTCTTAATGTAGTACACTTCCCACAGTGCTTCCATTAAACTGTGGGAAAGAAAAGTGCGTATGTTTTATTCTGGTGCTAAGAGATGGAAACCTATGGTACTTTGCCTCTGAGTGGCCCATTCCCGAGAGGAAGGCCTTATTTTGGGTCGTGATCTGGTGTATTCTTTATTTAGATCGAGAAATGACATTTTAACAACTCCCCCGCCCCTATTTTTCTCTGTACTTTCCTCAGACTTTGACTGCACTGAGCCTTTGGGTATGGAAACTGGGGAAATCCATTCCGACCAAATCATGGCCTCATCCCAGTACAACCCCAGCTGGTCTCCGGAACGATCTAGACTCAACAACCCTGAGAACGGTTGGACCCCTGCGGAGGACTCAAACAAAGAATGGATCCAGGTACTGCACGATTCACACGTGTTTACTGAAGATAGCAGTTTATTATGAGTGAGAAATGGAGGAGGGATTTGTCCTTGGCAGAGAATAGAAACTTCTGTGATATATTCTGAAGAATAGAGAAGTCGGGTCTACAGACGAAAAGTTTGAAACTCCCTCACGCTTTTATGATTTTTGAGTTAGAAACTTTCTCTAGCTGAATTCGACTGCAACTCAATCAGGCAACCTTGCAGATGCTTTTGCCACTGGCTCTCTTTCGAAGACCAGCAGCAACATCTGTTGCATTTTGCCCTTTGGTTGAAAGCCATGGAATGTTAAAACCCAAATGCACTGGTTCACTCTGGCCCCAGTGAGTCATCCTGGCCAACAGATGCTTGTAACCTTAACAAAGACTGTCTATGAGATGCATCTGGATGTATCTAACATGATCTTAATGTCCAAGAGACAATAAGAAACCTAAAACTTATTCTAAGGAATGTGGCCACACACAAGGACAGTGACATGGACAACACATTATTTGCGTGTGTATTTCAGTCGCATGAATCTGTGAAAAACATTTGGCAGGAGTCATTGTGTTGATTACACAAACATTGCAGCACCTCTGCAGGCCTTTTCTTGCACTTGGGGGCTTTTCTGTGACCCAAACCTCAAGGGTACCCTCAAAACCCAGATTTGTTTTATAATCTTTGCCTGACTGGAAAGTTTGGGCCAAAGAGACTCCTCAGGAGGCTAATAACAGACATGACCCACAGCCAAGTATTTGCTAGGGGAGGCCTGTTAAGCAGATTTTCCTTATTGCTGTAAAAATATTGTCTGTGTTCTAAACCAGAAACTAATTGAATTAGAGGACGGTGCCTCAACTTAGCAGAGAAGAGGAACCACAATGTTTGATTCTTACGCACTTGACGTACGCATTTCCTGAGGAACTGGAGGCAAGTTCTTCCCCAGTGGCTACAAATTCTGACCCACGTTTTAGGAAGAAATTCCACAAGTAGAGCCCTGAGGATACAATGTGGAGTCTGATCGAGTTGAGGATTGTAACTGTAGCCGATTTCTCGAGTGCTTTTGATCATAGTAATTCAAAGTTCTTCTTTGTTTAGATGGACTCATTATGCTTATAGATTACCAGTCTCTGTCAATATGGTATTGATCGGGACTGTTATACAGACTACAATGAACTATCCTAACACTCTACCAGGATGTTCTTTGAGAAGCAGTCGATAATTAGCCTCTACTCATTTTACAAGCCATCACTTTAAGTGAAGTATTCTCATGTTCGTAAGATGACAGTATATTTTTCAATGTTTGGCGTGTGGTTTTGACATGCTATTGTGCTACTTAGTTTTACCTTGTATCCAACCAATGAGAAGTCTTCAGAAAAGAAACATTCTGCTTATGTGGCTTAAATGAGTGGTAAAGATCAGAGAACATTTCTCTTCTAGCACCCAAACCATTTGGTTCCACATCATTTCACAGTTGCCACTTCATATTTTATTCAGGATAATTAAGTAGACTTTGCAACTGTTCACACTATTGGCTTGCTGAACTTGTTTAGTCATTTCAGATATTAATGAAACCCTAAATGACTCGCCTCCCACAGTGAGGTATCGAGCTGAAGAGAGCACAATTTTGCTGCCGCCTGGAATTCTCTAAAGGGTATTGATTAGAGGAAGGGTACTCTTTTTGGTGGGAGAAATTTCAGCAAATCAAACATATTCTGTTTCAGCCCCCATGTACCGTGCCCCTGTAAATCCCTTTCCACCAATCAGATGTCAAAGTTGAACCCAGCACATCTGTTTCCAAGGGAACAAAGGCGGAACCCCGCCGAGGATGAATGATTTATAATTTGGAGACGTCCTGCGCTAGTTCTCTCTATCGTGCCCGGCACTTGTGGAGGAGTTTAATTATAACAAGCGTTATTAAAAGAGTGGAATTCTTCATTTCGCTTCCATTAAGCAACATAACCCACCACAACAGTATTTCTCCATCTAATGGCGCAGTCCACTTGGCACGCACAACTCGCTCGCTCCTGTGTCCTCCAACGCATATTATTAGTTCATTATTTATTACATTTACACTCTCGAATGCAATTTACAGCCGACATTTATATTATTCATAGAGGCCGGTTCTTCCTTGTTAAAAATCCCCATTTCTTGCAGTTTTTTTCTACCCAGAAGGTGTCAAAAAGACAGTGTTTGTCATGCATCCTAATGCGGCTTCAAATTAGATTCAGGGTTTAATGCTCCCAGCTTGCCACTCCTGATAATTAGTCGAGGGTCAGGAGATCTTGA
This sequence comes from Sinocyclocheilus grahami, assembly GCF_001515645.1. Lineage (NCBI taxonomy): Eukaryota > Metazoa > Chordata > Actinopteri > Cypriniformes > Cyprinidae > Sinocyclocheilus > Sinocyclocheilus grahami. The sequence continues at coordinate 66,071 of NW_015506291.1, forward strand.
GCTAAGCCAGTGGGCTACAGAGGCTTGTCCGTTTACAAGGGTTCATGCCATGCTGAAAATCAAATGTCCGTTCAGACGTATGATGAATGAAAGAAGGGTCCAAGTCTTGCAGAACAGGGGAATCTGGCTCTGAAAACTTCCAGTGTACTGTGTTTATGGATACGGCCTGGTTTCAGACGGAAGACCGTGTTAAAGCATGACAATCCGAGATACCTACATCTGTACAACACATTTCAACTCTCTCTCAAGGAAAGACTTCCGATTTATAGAAGACCGTAACCTAAAACAAAAGACGATGTGAAGGTTCTTATGGATGGCAGATTTTCAGTCCCGTAGAGAGCTTGGCATAACAAAGAACAGATCCTGTTTTGGTAGACATCAATGCAGTGTGTGGCGTATTGCAAGTGATGCAATAAATGTACGCTCATCCACTCCAGGAGCATCAAAGCACTTTTATGAATTATGCATTTTGATCTGGGAAAAAGTCAACTGTCAATAGTTGAAAGCCCCTGTCTAGCTCCTAATGGTTGAATAGAAGTTGCTCATTATAGATCATGTTCTGTTTCATTAATCTCAGCCTCGCAATCATTCTCGTCCACAGGTCTACCGAAACGCATCAGCCGCTTGCGTTTATGCGGCGGTGCTTGGAATACGCAGCGGTTCATTTATAAACCCGCTGCATACGTCTGTCCTGCTGTTCTGCTAAATGCTTTGATCAGGGCTTGATTCAGGAACGCGAGGGCTTTTCTCCTTCGCATCACTGGAGAGGATGTTTACCTTCATTTTGTTCATTAAAACATCTCTGACAAGAGGTCAGAGTGTTCAAAACAATAAGGACGATGTCTTCAAGTCTGGAACTGTAGAGTGCCAACCAGGTTTTGTGTCGGCCAGTTCAACGGGAAGCCGTCAGCTTGATTGATGGAGGTGAGGAGGGAATGTGCCAGGTAGGGCTGTGACGGTCGCCGACTGTCTACTGTCACCGGCGGTAGTGCACGTGATGTCACGCACTCTATAACAAGCATAATACGACGTTTTGTATACAAGTGTAATAACAGTAATAACAGTAGTGGAACAGTGAACTGTGTCTACACCGGACGCAACACCGCCGCGTCGCAACAGGTTGAGTCTGTCTAGTGTATACACAGGACATTTGAACTCTGTGTCAGAACCTCATAAATAGAACGAGGCAGTTTACTGTCAGGGATTTGTCATGTCGTGTCGTGCCACATCCAGTGTAGCATCACTGATTATAATGAGTTATATAGTATTTTGTCGCGCAGCGCAGATTTTACTTTCTTATTTAGGCTACTTTCTTGTTTAACTGTATTATTTCTTTGATATTTATTTTAGTGTTTTGCAGGCTGCGTATTCACTGACTGAAGTGCTAAAATAAACACGAGCTGACGAGTTAAATCGGGTGTGTTAGATGAGTGAGACAGTGCTGGGCTGCTCTAGGACAGTTTTGAAAACCATTTCAGAGACATGCTCTTAAATGTGACTCATATAAAATATATTAGATGCATGCACAGTTTTAAGGCAGCTTTAATCGCCTTTTTGATAACGTAGTTTATTTCGCGCTTTGATATAAAAGGATACAGGCTACAGCGCGCCGGCGCCTTTGTGCATGCAATTGAAGAGCACGCGCTTCGAGCACAGTACCATTTCCGCGCTCGCTTGACTCACGCCTGGCACCGAAGTGAAGAGGAGCGCGTGTCTGAAACGTCTCCTTGTTCTTCGACTGAATAAGTGCACTTATTGTCAAGAGAAAAAGTGACAGAAGCAGCAGTTGTGAGTGGGGTGGCCAACCCTAGCCCCGCCCCTGCATTAATTGCGTTAAATATTTTTAACGCGTTAAACTGAAAAAATAATTGCCTAAAAATAACGCGCTAATTTTGACATGACTAATATACGTATATATATATATATATATATTTATTTATTTATTTATATCAACACCGCGCCACCGGCGGTAGTTGGTCCATTACCCCGCGGTGGTAAAAATCTGCCACTGTCACAGCCCTAGTGCCAGGGCTGTAGATGGAAACAATGATTGAGACACCACCCCACCCTCTTATTCTTATCCCCTGTGCCACTGCCTTAAGTCGCCGACCCATTTTGCTACAAAAACAGATTGGAATTCCAGGGCCATCAAGCAGGCACTAATTACAGACTTACTCTGAGAAAAAAGTTCCTCTCAGACTCTTGTATATTCATCGAGGAAGGTTGAATGTAACGAAGGATAGAGCCAGAATGAGGGAGACTTAGGGACGAAATGTCACTCCAGAAACAACACACTTGGCCATATCCTGTTTGCCTTCGCATGTCATCTACATATGCTTTCCATTAGCGATGGTCATCTAGACGCAGCTATGTCCGCTCTCCATTGTTTTGCTTAGATTTCTTTCTCTCTTCAATTAAAGGATTAGCTGCTGCTATTTTGAGACGGGTGCTGTTCTCCTGCCAGCTGATGAGTAATTAGACAGTGGGACTGTAATTAACATGAGAGTCTCTACTGACAAAGCCTGCAGAGCTGGTGTCAAGCTAGGCCACCCTGCTAGCATCACACCTGCGCTAGGTACATTCTTATGATTTAGAGTTTAAACCATCTTCAGTGCCTACATGTAATTAGCTTGAAGCGTTTAAAATATCTTCTTTGATATAATTTTCTCGCAATTAAATATGGATCCAGGTGTACGTTGGATACATTGAGCTCTTCTGCTAATGTGAAAGAGGTCCAAAGGCTAGCAATATAGAATTTATGCAAAATTCATGTCAGAGGAAATCCATTTCTAAGATGAACAGGATGTTCTTTTGGCACCAGTGAGCTTATTGTTGTCTTATTGTGTTTAATATCAACAAAACATTACGTGAACATCGTGATAACAGACCTGTTGCCTGTCTCATACCGGAAATATAGTTGTATGACCATTCTTCCCTCATGTAAATTAACCATGGTTTTACTATAAATAAAATTGTAGTTTAACCATGGTAACCGCAAAATAAATTAAAAATTTCCACTACCCATAGTTTAACCATAGTATTTGTAGTAGAACGGTGGTTATACAAATGGTAATCAATCAAAGCCAAAAGATGGTTACTACACTTTTTCTATAATAAATCCATGGTTAATTTTCTCCAAAATTCAGCCATACAGTATAGCAAATTAACTTTAACTTTCGTAACATATTTTAAACATAATGTGATATGTTTCCAAGTGAAACTGTATATTCAATGAAAAAATAAATGGTCTGGACTTGTTTTATCCGTTAAGTTTTATCCGTCTGTAACTGATTGGATTGTTAAACGTGACCATTATATCACAGGTGGTTGAAAGAAAGAAGCTCTTGTTTTTTTTTTGTTGTTAGGTTAGGGTTCATCTCCTTGACTATGATACAAATGATATTATTTTCTCTCTTTCCCTCTCTCTCTCTCTGTGTGTGTGTGTATGTGTATGTGTATGTGTATGTGTATGTGTATGTGTATGTGTATGTGTGTGTGCGTGCGTGCGTGCGTGCGTGCGTGTGTGTGTGTGTGTATGTGTGTGTGTGTGTGTGTGTGTGTGTGTGTGTGTGTGTGTGTGTGTGTGTGTGT
>NW_015506291.1:69867-86042 GCF_001515645.1 Sinocyclocheilus grahami
TGTGTGTGTGTGTGTGTGTGTGTGTGTATGTGTATGTGTGTGTTTTAAATATTCGTCCCACTTTCAAACCATCCACCTATTAGATTAAGTTAAGGAAAGAGAAGCACATGATCCCCATTCAGGCACATGCATAATTGTAAAAATGATACAAAAAAAGTTCTAAAAATAACTCCAGCTAATTCCACTAGGTAAATTGGGTGATGAATGTGAGGTCTTCGAGGAGCCTATAGATCTCTCAGCTGGCAGTAATACAATTTTCATGAAAATGTGAATTAATTATACCTGTGGTTAATGGAATTTTAGAGGAGCTTTCGGAGCAACCAGGTGTTGTGGGATGGGATGGTGGGAGGAAGCCGCGGTTTGATGGATGAAGTAGAACTTTGCCCTGCGAAACCTGCCGTCCCACATTTGTGTTTGCTTTGACTGGGCCATCGCGCATCTGTCTGCTCAACGTCTTAGTTCCTCCTGGCTAACCTGCACCAGATGGCGTTTGAGCCTTAGACACACAAGAGCAGTTGTGGTTTTAATGATTGACCAATTTGTGAATTTTTGTTGTCCACTGATATGCAAGACAAGGGTGAAAGAGACAAGAAAATAGACAGAATAGAGAAAGATATTAATGCACGATGCTTTATTTGTGCAGACCAGAAAACGAAGAAACGCAAATGACAAATTGAAAAACACTGAAATAAACACTCTGTTGAAACAGCCACCAAACACCATAATAAGCCCATGCTAGGATGAACACAACTGTCACAGCTTTAGGAAACAGGCAGACATGTTTGACGCTCGTTTAATTCAACGCAATTAGCACGAGAAGCTTCAGTGAGTTTTGGACTAGGTTTAGGCAGATTAGATTTCTGCCACTTCCTTCTATGCAGGCCAAGGGCAAGGCAAGAACTGTCCCTTCCAACACACACACACACACAGGCTCTGGTGTAATAAAACACACACTCTTTGTAAATGTAATTAGCTCTGAAAATTAAGCTGAGGTCCATACTTCACAGATGGACTCTGGGCAAAATTAACAAGTTTTAACATACCAGACTTTCCCATGACAGAATTATGAAAACGTAGTTACATTTGGGTTCTTGCCAGCAAGATACATTCATGAAATGTATCGCGCATCTGTCTGCTCAACGTCTTAGTTCCTCCTGGCTAACCTGCACCAGATGGCGTTTGAGCCTTAGACACACAAGAGCAGTTGTGGTTTTAATGATTGACCAATTTGTGAATTTTTGTTGTCCACTGATATGCAAGACAAGGGTGAAAGAGACAAGAAAATAGACAGAATAGAGAAAGATATTAATGCACGATGCTTTATTTGTGCAGACCAGAAAACGAAGAAACGCAAATGACAAATTGAAAAACACTGAAATAAACACTCTGTTGAAACAGCCACCAAACACCATAATAAGCCCATGCTAGGATGAACACAACTGTCACAGCTTTAGGAAACAGGCAGACATGTTTGACGCTCGTTTAATTCAACGCAATTAGCACGAGAAGCTTCAGTGAGTTTTGGACTAGGTTTAGGCAGATTAGATTTCTGCCACTTCCTTCTATGCAGGCCAAGGGCAAGGCAAGAACTGTCCCTTCCAACACACACACACACACAGGCTCTGGTGTAATAAAACACACACTCTTTGTAAATGTAATTAGCTCTGAAAATTAAGCTGAGGTCCATACTTCACAGATGGACTCTGGGCAAAATTAACAAGTTTTAACATACCAGACTTTCCCATGACAGAATTATGAAAACGTAGTTACATTTGGGTTCTTGCCAGCAAGATACATTCATGAAATGTTTTTTTTTTTTTTCAACTTCACATTTTAGATCATAGGATGTGATATAATGAGAACTGCATTATTTTATTAGTCTATTGAGTGGGATATATTCAGACACTTAAACAACATGCAACATCCAATAAAACAGAGAGTAGAAATAGAGAAAAATTCAAAAAAGCAAGCAGAGGATATGTTTTGCAGACTCAGCTGGCTTGAGGACACGTTTTCCTCTGGAGTCGTATGGATTCCAGTTTGGACACTTTCTCACAGTGGTTGCAGCAGACTTTAAATTGGCTTGACCCTTATAAAACTGCACAGTCACACTAGTGACTAATATAATCATTTGGCAACTTCAGAAGTCCTCAAATGTCAATTCAAATGTCTGTGTGGTTTCAACTGTAAAAATATTTTCTTACCAAAAATGATATAATTCATCATTGTTTTTGCTTCTGTGGTCATGATTTTTCAGATGAGATGCCCACAGTCAAGTCTGGCCTGTCTCCTTATAAGGAAGTGTGATACACTTTTAGAATGGCTTGTTTTCTGAAAGCCAGAAAGTGGAGTTTCTCAGCCAGGGAGTTCCCATGAGGAACTGGGGCTTTCCCGTAATCTCCTGTTTGTACTGTTTGCTTTTAAAGGTGAAGTGTGTGATTTATTTATTTTTTCCTGATGTTAAAATATTCTTTCCTGTCTTAGTTTAATAAGCAGAGACAGCTATAAGTAAGTCATTCGTAGGTTCATTTCTCTGGAAAGTATTCACTTTGTGATTATGTGTTGCATTCAAAACATTGCTTTGTTTGTTGAAGAATCTTCAACAGCTTAACCAATGGTGTGAGTTTAAAGCAGAATTAACTTATTTGTCGACCAATGGCAGACAGGGAGAGTATTTAGGAAACCTGTTTGAAAACAATCAACATTTTTGTAGAAATTCAAATTTGACTGGTTGTAATACATAAAAATATAAAATAATACATATATAATATATACACAGTATTCAAATAATGATTTGCATATTTGGGAAACCAGTGCTTATATTTTTTTCAATATACTGCAATATATGCATGGACCATGCTGATAAATATGAAAAATATATAGCAATGAAGACAAAAACTGCACTACACTTTTACATTTAACAGCTTTATTAAAATACTCAAGTAATTTCTCAATATTTATTTATTATTCATGTACATCTGTATATTATCAAGTGCATTGTTTAATATAAAATGTCATCACGATATATAAGTAAATATATAAGTAAAGTGGCAATTCCTTATGTATCATACAATATGTATGGAAACCCATTTCCGCCACGTAAGAAAAAAATGAATTCCTTAAAAAGTCAAAATGATGACATACTTAAGTCATAATTATGAGATAAAAAGTCGAAATTATAAATCGAAATTATGATATTTAAAAAGTCGAAATTATGAGATAAAATGACGAAATCATTACTTAAGTCATAATTACGAGATAAAAAGTCGTAACGTTTTGAGATATAAAATGCTTAACGTGCAACTCAGTGTGTTGCGTTCATATTCTGGGCTCCCGTTTATCATTATAGACCACTATCCTGTGACCAATGTGTTTATAAAGTCATTAAGTCAATTTCGACTTTTGAAGTCATAATTATGACTTGTCATGATTTCAACTTTTTGTCTCATAATTATGACTTAAGTATGTCATAATTTTGACACTTTAAGGCATGAATTTTTTTTCTTACGTGGCCGAAATGGGCTTCCATAAATATGTTGTAATATATTAGCACAATAAAATGTAAAGTAAAATGTATTGGAATTGCTCACTTTTTTCTTCAGTTTCTTATTGCTCTAGTTTCTTTTCCCCTTTTTTCCTCTCTTTGTCTTTCTGAAGCAATTCCTTAAAAAGTCAAAATGATGACATACTTAAGTCATAATTACGAGATAAAAAGTCAAAATTATGACTTACTAAATTGAAATTATGACTTTAAAAGTCATAATTATGAAATAAAAAGTCGAAATTATAAATCGAAATTATGATATTTAAAAAGTCGAAATTATGAGATAAAATGACGAAATCATTACTTAAGTCATAATTACGAGATAAAAAGTCGTAACGTTTTGAGATATAAAATGCTTAACGTGCAACTCAGTGTGTTGCGTTCATATTCTGGGCTCCCGTTTATCATTATAGACCACTATCCTGTGACCAATGTGTTTATAAAGTCATTAAGTCAATTTCGACTTTTTAAGTCATCATTTTGAATTTTTAAGTCATAATTTCAACTTTTTGTCTCATAATTATGACTTAAGTATGTCATAATTTGGACTTTTTAAGGCATGAATTTTTTTTCTTACGTGGCCGAAATGGGCTTCCATAAATATGTTGTAATATATTAGCACAATAAAATGTAAAGTAAAATGTATTGGAATTGCTCACTTTTTTCTTCAGTTTCTTATTGCTCTAGTTTCTTTTCCCCTTTTTTCCCTCTCTTTGTCTTTCTGAAGCAGAAAGTGGTTAATAAATCTCGAGGCGCTCATTAGTTCTGATCTGTGATCAGCTGGTGTGAGGGAAACTGATCCAGAGTGTCTCTTCTCCAGCCAAGCTTTCTGATCTCAAATCGCTGGCTGTTCCACAGCTCTCTTATCTTCCTGCCGTGTATATTTTAGCACAGCCAGATCAGATCAGCACTCATTCAGCAGACTTCAGAAACAAAGACCTTATATTTTTAATATGGTTAAACTGAGTCAGGACGTACAAATGCTGCACAATAGGGAACAGACAGCGTTTGCAATTAGCACTTTCTTCACTAATTGAGTTTGAGACTAGCAAAACCATTGTGTTAGTTCATGTTGAGTACAAAAGTAAATCTCGAGGCGCTCATTAGTTCTGATCTGTGATCAGCTGGTGTGAGGGAAACTGATCCAGAGTGTCTCTTCTCCAGCCAAGCTTTCTGATCTCAAATCGCTGGCTGTTCCACAGCTCTCTTATCTTCCTGCCGTGTATATTTTAGCACAGCCAGATCAGATCAGCACTCATTCAGCAGACTTCAGAAACAAAGACCTTATATTTTTAATATGGTTAAACTGAGTCAGGACGTACAAATGCTGCACAATAGGGAATAGACAGCGTTTGCAATTAGCACTTTCTTCACTAATTGAGTTTGAGACTAGCAAAACCATTGTGTTAGTTCATGTTGAGTACAAAATGAATATGATATTTAATGAAAAGCTGGTATTGGTGATTAGTGTATCTACAACAGATCCACTACATGGATGTTATCCTGCATTTGTAGCTAGTTTTAGCTCTGACGGCTATGTGCCGCTGACATGGTCTTAGCACTACTGTAAATGTTGGTTCACCAGTGACATTTTTTGAAAATGTTGTATGGGATGACATTAGTTTCAGATTATGGCAGGTTTTTTAGCCTCTCCGAGCACTAAAGCATCTCCCCAAAAACCTCTGCTTGGCAATTTTCACTGTCCATTTGCTCAGTATATGCTGTGGAAGCAAATGGCTGAATCCTGCACAAAGATCTCAGTTTTTTTTCTTTTGCATAACAAAAATGAGATATTAAATGCGATACCACATCCGATCCTGTGTATTGCAGCTCTGATCATCCTGGATATGACCAAATCACCCACATCTCTGTCCACAGTGTTTTCTCTTCCAGTAACCCCTGACCACACTCTCCTGACTGCCTCTCAGACGCACTCACCGCACGCTCACGGGAATGACATCACAACTCATGACTTCTTTATGAAGCATTCATTTTTCAGTACGGCACACGTCTGAAATACACGTTTCCTTTCAAATGATTTTTTCCCCCCGACACAGGCTCTATGAAGTTAAATATCCTTCCTCATCCAATAAGCTCTTGTCTCCCGTTCAGGAAATTAAATCGTCACATCGAATATGCTTTATTAAATTGGGATTCATTAAAATTAATCTTTCATTCTAATATTCACCTGGGGTCTTATGAGCTCAATATGTGACACCCGATAAGCCACTTTTAAAGTGATACTCCCTCTGTTCGGAGTAATATAGGAGTAATATTGTTCTCTCTCTCCTCAGGTTGATCTTGGATTCCTGCGCTTTGTCTCGGCGATCAGCACACAGGGAGCCATCTCTCAAGAGACCAACAAGAAATACTATGTGAAGTCCTACAAGGTGGATGTAAGCTCAAACGGAGAAGACTGGATAACTATTAAAGATGGCCCAAAACAGAAGGTGACTTATTTGCTTCCTTTCATGGTCCTTCTTAAAGGTGCAATGCATCACTTTTCTGATTTAACCCAGTGCTTTTCAACCTTTTTGACTTCAAGATCCACCATTACCCACAACAATATTCAAAGCCCCATGACTTCTGTTCATGATTTACTGGATTGGATGTTTAAAGAGGTTTTTACTGTATATTTTAAAATATTTTAGAGCTTGGCATAACTAAATGTGTTTAAAATGTCAAGAATTAATTGATTTACATGATTTTACCAGGTCTACAAATTACAGGTTTCATATATCCAGGTTTTCCAAGACAGTGGGAACCATGATTGAATCAATCAATCAATCAATCGATCAAACAATAAATAAACCTGTTGAGGGGGCCAATTAAGATCATTTTAAGTCATCTTGAAACTCGTTGAGAACCACTGATTAAACCAATGTTAGCATGTCGGGTCTCAGAAACAAAAAGTCGTATGGAAGAATTGCTATAAGAACTTTAACAAAAAATTCAACGTGCACATTTATGTTTTTAAGCTCTCCAAAATGCCTTGAACTATAGACATCCAGTGTAAACACAGTTTTTATTTGTTTAGTTTTTTTGTTTTTAAACTAAACAACAAGTCAAAAGGATTTTCTGTGGTTGATAAAGCTTAAAGGGTTCACCCAAAAATGAAAATGAGCCGACCTCATACGTCATCCGCCCGGAGCTGCTTCTGTGTACAGCTGTTGGCGCAAGCTACATTAAAGTAATTATTACGTTTTGAATATGGATCATTTCTTACAAAAACGTATCGATTCGCTACAGGAGGCCTTTGTTCACCCCCCGGAGCCGTGTGAGACACTTTTTTATGGATGGGCGCTTTTTATTTAACTTCTTTTGGACTGATGCATGCACCCCCGGCTGAGTGGCATTAAACAGCTTGAAAGATCAAAGACCATTTTTAATATAACTCCGACTGGATTCGTCTGAAAGAAGAAAGTCATATACACCTAGGATCACTTGAGGGTGAGTAATTTATGGGCTAATTTTCATTTTTGGGTGAACTAACCCTTTAACTTGTTTTAAACTTGGAACATTCCGTTAACAGTTAAATGTTGCTTTTTCATATAACAATGAAATAGTGTTAGAAAATCCTGGTAGAATATCAAGTTTGGTTCCGTACAGCTCACTTTCCGCTAAACGATAAAGAAGCTTTTATTTTCTCAGCCTAACATGGAAGTAATCTGTAACTAGGTACATTTCCAGAACTCCTTGGCAGGAAGCCCTGTAAACATCTTCCTGTATTGTAGCGCTGTCACCGTGTGCCTCCGTTACACCAATCCATGCTCCAGATCTAGACGGGAATGCCACGCTCATGTGTTCTGCAGGGCTTGTGTTTCTCTGACTCCATCATGTGCCCAGTGTGGTATGTTAATCCGCCCTCTTAAAAGACTGAATTTGCAAGCTTTGTAAAAACTCCAACTCCAAAGCCACCACAGTAGTCTGATTGATTTTCTTTTTCCTTTTAAGGAATGATGTCAACATTTGTGGTAGGGCTTTTTTCCTTGAAAGGAAGAACAAAAGAGTTCATAAACAGAGTCGCAAATGGAGAGAGTGAGAGAAGGAGAAGGTTTATCAGGTTTAGAGTGTTTGAACAGCTGGTTGGACGCACTTGAGCACATGAAGGATTGAATGAGGACCAAGGAGACGCTGATCGATTAGCCATCGGGTGAAATGTGTCCCTCAGCACAGAAAAGTTAACTGCAGGAAGACATGCCTATTACATTTGACACTGTCTTAAAACCTGGTGGGCTACCTACCCAGACAGCATTTTGGGGATCATATAGCCAAGACAGGTTCTAAAAGAACAATGAAAAGCATCTGAAGGAACCTCATAAAACCTGTCAAGAACAAGTCCAGATCATATTTTATGCCATTATAGAAAAATAAAAACAACATTTAACATTTTTTCCCCCAACCTTTTCTCCGCAAATTGAAATTATTACAGGAATTTCATAATTTCAAGAAACAAATCAGCTGGAATGTGAAAAAACATGATACATTTTAATATAATTACTTTATTACTTTTCATTAAAATAGTCACAATGCAAATCTGAAATTATTATAAAACAACTTTTCTTGCAAAATGCAATTTCATTCTAATTTTCACCTAATTTTCACTGGGCATCGTGAGATTTACCTGAACCAAAGATTCTGTCTCTGTAGGCAGCTTCATAGATTTTGAGATACTTCCAGTGTTTGAAGTTTATGATTTTGTTTTACTCATTTGTGAGTGCAAGATGCGCTCATATGCATGTTTACGTCTGCTTGGCAGACTCTAACAATATAAGTTTTGAAATAGACCTGTCAAGCTCAGCAAGCCAATTAGACACTTGTGTGTGTGTGTGTGTGTGTGTGTGTGTGTGTGTGTGTGTGTGTGTGTGTGTGTGTGTGTGTGTGTGTGTGTGTGTGTGTGTGTGTCTATGTGCGTACACATCTTCATGCCTGGAAGTAACAGTGAGCTTAAATATACCCAAAGGCCCAATTTCTGTGTCGACCCTCAACTAAAGTACACTGTTCTCTTTTTAGAGCTTGCATTTTTAAGGTGCGGTGCCTTGTTTCTGTCTGCCTGGCTCTAAAGTGCTTTTGTGAGGTGAGGGATTTTGCTCATTTGTGAGTGCAAGACGCATTCATATGCATGTTTACGTCTTGCTCTAACAATACAAGTTTTGAAATAGACCTGTCAAGCTCAGCAAGCCAATTAGACGTGCGTGTGTGTGTTTGTGTGTGTGTACATCTTCATGCCTGGAAGTAACAGTGAGCTTAAATGTACCCAAAGGCCCAATTTCTGTGTCGACCCTCAACTAAAGTACACTGTTCTCTTTTTAGAGCTTGCATTTTTAAGGTGCGGTGCCTTGTTTCTGTCTGCCTGGCTCTAAAGTGCTTTTGTGAGGTGAGGGCCCATTTACAGACTGCTGAAACAGCAGTTCGGCTGCGGGGTTGTTGCACAAAGGAAAGCTTTTTTACTACTTAGAGCAGTAGAGCAGAGCATTGGCGTGACATTTAAAGATAGTGGATGGCTCCTCATGTGTCTCCCTCCCAGACACACACGTTTTGACAAGTAGTGACCAGGGACACGATTAGCAGTATGGATTCTGGGATAGACGGATGGCTGTATGCCCTGACTGGGCCTTAGCAACACTTGGCCCTCCTGTACGGCTTACAGTTTGACCTTGTCTAGTTTACAATTGTGTTGAACGTATTGATATTAAAGCAATATGCTAAGAGAGAGGCTGTGCATTGCCGGGATTTTACCATTCATAGAGGGTTAACCCCCTTAACCAGGGTAAACTCAGTACTGTAGCAAGTGGTCTAGATTGACCTGTTGCTTAGTGGCAACAGCAAAATGATTAATAGGGTTTGCACAAGTGGGTTCCATGAAGTGCTTAAGAATTTAAGTACATGAATACTTGAAAATCAGCTTCTTTTGTTGTTGTTTTTTTAATCAATTAAAATAAATACAGAATATGCATGTATGTAACAAGGAACATGGAATAAACAATAATCAATTTTCCAGAAATCAGACTGTGGGTTTGAGCATCCTGTAGTAATGCCTGATTGTTTCTTTGAAGTAATGTCTATAAGGACACTGAATAAAAGACAACAATGATCAAACAACTATAAAAGTATTATGTGAGTCCCAGGCCTCAAAGGTCTGTCCTTGGTGACTCGCCTAAACAAACCATGTTAATAATTAATGTGTTTGTTCTTCATTTGTCAGATTTTCCAAGGGAACACCAACCCTACTGATGCAGCGAAAGCCATGTTCCCCAAGCCCACGTTGACGCGATACCTCCGGATCCGACCATACAACTGGGAAACCGGTATCGCTCTGCGCTTCGAGGTGTATGGATGCAAAATCTCAGGTTGGTTCCAAGAATCTGTTTTTTATTTTACAGGTTTCAAAACGAACTGTCAATGGCAAAACTGGCATGCCTCAAAAATATATAAAAGCAGAGTGTTAATTCAGATTCAGAAGCTGGGTTTTGTCAACACACCACTCCATCATGATCTTTCAATTAAATGGTTTACATTTTGCTTGCTTTGGAGGCAGGCGTATGGAGAAGTGTTTATTCATGCCTCTGAAAGCCATGTGCGAACTGTGCATGTGCAATATTAGAGGAGCTATTGCGTTATAGACAAGTGTTCACGTCAACGAAAAGGACCGTGTATTCATGTTTCCCCACTTTTGGATGTTCTTTATTCAAAATGAATGGCGTGCTCCGCATGCACGGATGCTGCTGCAACCTCTCCACTTCTACCCCAATTCTGCCTCTACCCTCCTCCCCCAAGCTCTAACCTCTCAGCCTCTCTCTCAAATACACACAGATGTACATATTGCACATGCTATTGCACACGGCGAGATCTACACCCACCAGCCACAGTCAGGCCCAGCTGGCCCTGTCTTCATTTGCATACTCATCTGCATGTTTTGACATGGCTCCACCCTACAGAGCTTTGATTGCAAAAGCTTTCATATCATCAGCGACTCCCCGCTGAGAACATTTCCTCATATGTGTAGGAGGAGGGTGAGCGTGTTTGCCATCATGCGTCATCTATCAGCTTTACATTCAGCATGCATAGGGGCTTATTTTTAGAGTCTGTGTGTGTACACAGATTTAGCACTGGTTGTATATTTGTGTGTGTGTATGTGTGCGGTTCACCGCAGTTCTGGAGCGCAGCTGTTGCAGTCGTGTTTTGGATGGGTGAACAGACCGCATTCTAAGCGCATCACAAGAGTGGAGGCCTCCCAGTGACATCATCAGTGTGCATCGGGAACCCTTGTGATGATGCAGCCAAGAATCTTACAAACGAGTACCATGGTATTACTACTGTATGTTTTTTGGACAAGGTTAAACATATTTTGAAGATATACTTTGATACTCTTTTGCACATTTACCATGGTACTACCCAGAATATCATGGTACATGTCCAAAAACATTGAAAGTACACGATGAGTACCATAGAAACACCATCATTTTAGTAGGAAGGTACAAGTACTATTATCAGACCATGTACCAGTACCATTACCCAGACCATGTACTTGTACCAGTATGATAACCATTCATTACCATGGAAAGTATTAAAAGTACCATGATATTACCATCTGATACCACTTCACCAAGTTGCATATCACTTTTATCAAGGTACTGCCACAAACTCTATTCCTGGGCACTATGTTTGTAAGCGCTGTACCTTGACACTACCAACAGAGGATGCCTGCCGGCAGTTAGGAGGTGGTCTTGTGCACTGTTCAGGTCTGATAGGCTTTCCACATCCACACATCCATTAATAAACTTCCTCCCGCTGTTTGTAAATAAAACCATCTGTGTGTGTGGTCATCCAGCCTTTATGTGCTGTGCACAGATCAAACCAACAGAGGAAACACGCGATACACATGGACCAGTTCACCCTCAGGGTGTGTCTGTCAGGGTCTACCACACCAGGAGCTTCTACCATGCATCCCCATCTGAGATCCATAAACAGGTCCTGATGACAGTGCCAGCCAGTGGATTGAAAATAAACTTGGTTGACTTCCAAACTTTGAGGTCCAACCACCTCAGTGGAGATCTTTTTTCATTCAGATCCCAAAACAATTTGGCACACACACAGCAAAAATTGCACGCAGAGATATTTTCCAAATTTGGCAGGGTTACAATAAACCCAATCCCGGCTGTACATCTACAAACAAACAATGGAAAAATCAAAGTCATGAGCATTTGTTGTTTTAGGAGAATGGAACTCACATTTGGATGCTCTGCAATTTCTGAAGGGGTCACAGACAAGTGCTCTTTCCATTTCAAAACTACAGAGGAAGTTCCCTACATCAGTACAAAGGCACTGTTGTGAATGAAAACTCTGTTCTGGTGGTATTTCACGGGACATTAGGTTCATCTGTGACTAGTCCAAGATTGTCTCTGACGCTTTCCTGCTCCACGGGTGCTGATCGTAGATTATGGTATCGCTGGCAGGTCCCACTGCGTCAGAGAAGGTACGAAAGTCATGACAGGCAACACACAGTCAGTCAGTGCTGCATGTCTGATAATTTCCCTCAACCTGCCTTTGCCTACAAGTTGCAAAGCGTGAAAAATCCTATTATCAATGCTAGAACAAAGGAAGTCAGTTTGGAGAGATGAAGACATATTACAAGACGGATGAAGGGATCGATTTGAGGAAGGTGAATAAGAAAGCATATTAAAAACAAAAGGAAGGTAAGAGTGGAACAGAATTGAGAATAAGAGCGAGAAACTGTTTAGAAATTAAAGGTGCATACACTAGAGAAAGGTTTTAATTAGGTATCTTGAGAAAAAGAAGCAGCGGAGTTAATGCACAAGGTCAGTGGTGAAAGGAAGATGGAGAGAGAGAAACAAAGAGAACAAGAGGTTTCTTATCTCTTCTGTCCACTTCATCTGTCTTTCCTGTGCAATGAATGTCTTTCTTTCTCTCTTTGTTCAGTCTCTTTATGGCCCGTGACCTCTTTAGGTTGTTGGTAAGAACGTTTCCAAGCTCCCTGAGATGTGACCATTTCTACCAGGTTTATCAGCCAACATCATTTTTTTCTTCTCCATTCTTTCTCTTCCTCTCAGACTCACCCAATCACAGCTAATCTAATCTTTTGTAGACACATCCCTCAATTATCATTCAACTCTTCCACTATGTTCTCAAACAACCCTCTCTTTCTCGGCGTCCGTGTGTTTTATTGGAATGACAAATAATGGTACATTTGTTTTGCCACAGCAGTGGCAGGTTAGATAACAGTCTAACCGAGGGATAAGGGTTTGACTGGTTAGCATGGCCCTGTTAGCCCCTGCTGGTGGATGCCAAAACTACACAATTTGGGTCCATAATTATCTTTCTCCTTTGATGGCCAATACATTTGACTGCAAATACATTTTTCTCTGTCTGCTGCTTTTCATGTCACATCTCAGGATAGTCACTAGTGAAGGGTTCGAAACATCCTTGAATTTAATACTGTCTTTGTCCTTCAACAGAGTACCCATGTTCTGGAATGCTGGGAATGGTCTCAGGACTTATCGCAGACTCTCAGATCACAGTTTCGTCCCACACTGAGCGCACATGGGTCTCAGAGAATGCCCGTCTTCTGACCAGCCGTTCGGGATGGACGTTGTTGCCGCAGCCCCAGCCGTATGTGGATGAGTGGCTGCAGATAGATCTGGGTGAGGAGAAACTGTTCCGAGGGTTGATCATCCAGGGAGGCAAACACCGTGATAACAAGGTATTCATGAAGAAGTTTCGGCTGGGCTACAGCAACAATGGATCTGACTGGAAAATGGTGATGGATGCTACTGGCAACAAGCACAAGGTAAGATATAGGGAAGCTGGAAGGTAGTTAGACATAAACTGGTTGTACATTTAGAATAGTTTTAAATCACTATGAGGTTCTTAAGCGCTAGTCTGAGATTTGCCTAGCCTGATTTTAAGAAATGTGTTAAGAAAGTTGAACGTGGAGCTATAATGTATTCTTCCCGAAGCCTTTTAGATGGACAGAGAAGAGAATGATAATAATTAGACTAATGCTGTGAGCACAATATTGGGCAAACATCCCAAATGCATTCAACAATACTACTAATAATCTTAATCCTAAAAACAGTCATAATACCAAAATAAAATAACAGTATAGTGTTCATTTGCGATCATAGTGAAAACAGACAAATTTCAAAAGAAATGTTACAGTACGTGAAATACATGAAATGAGTGATTTTTTTGTAGAACATAGACTATGTGCCTTATCCCCTATCAAAAAGCTGGATTGGAATATCAATCCTAAAAGACCCCTTTTAAAACCCTTATATCTCTGCCTTAGTTTGGAGGACAAAAGGAGACACATTAGCTCTAAAAACCATTAATGTACTTTCATGACTTCTCGTCTTGTTCTGTACCTTTGTTACCACTGGCGAGTGTCTTTTCGTCTTTCCTTCCTTTTTTCTGTCTGTCTCCTGTGGTACCTTGTGTCTGGGTTTTAAGGCTTCAGAAGTGTGAAGTTAAAGGCAGATGCTTTTGAAAGCATGTGCATCCTGCTGTCGTAGACTACAGTTTTGGCCCGCGGCCTTTCTTTTTTGCGCTAGCTCAGCCGTACAATGTCAGAAATCAAGTTGAAGACTTTATTTTCTCGAGTGCTTTGTTGCATTACAAATACAACAGTGCCCAAGTTAAGAAAGGTGTGAGCTGCGTGCCCTCTCACTCGTTCTCTTTCATTAAAGCTCTGTTCTTTGCTTTCCCTGTCAGACTAACTTTGGGATACTCCTAATAAAGCTTTCACCTTTATCTTTTCCCATTTATGTCTTTCCAAGTTCTCTTTCTCTGCTTGACTGCCAATTATTGTCTCTGACTCTGTCGTTGTTCTTGGCAGATATTTGAGGGGAATTTGAACTATGACACGCCAGCGTTGAGGACGGTGGAGCCTATATTGACACGCTTTGTTAGGGTGTACCCAGACAGAGCCACTCCTGCTGGGATGGGACTTAGATTGGAACTCCTGGGCTGTGAAACGGAAGGTAAGTTGAAAACTCATTCACAGACACATACATTACCCCACATTCATACCACTACTGAGAAGTACTCAAGTAGGGACGCTACTGACTTAAAGGGTTAGTTCACCCAAAAATTAAAATTCTGTCATTAATTACTCGCCCTCATGTTGTTCCAAACCCATAAGACCTTCGTTCATTTTCAGAACACAAATTAAGATATTTTTGATGAAATCCAAGAGCTTTCTGACCCTCCATAGACAGCAAGGGAACTACAACATTTAAGGCCCAGAAACGTAGTAAGGACATCGTTAAAATAGTCCATGTGGCATCAGTAGTTCAACTATAATTTTATGAAGCGGTCTTCCGGTCAGTCTCCTCCACCATTCACGAGAGTACCAAGACGCGTGAACGTGTGTCAAAGACTGACACGGAAGAGAAGAAATGGTTGAATAAAGTCGTTATTTTTGTTTTCTTTGTGGACAGAAAGTATTCTCTTAGCTTCGTAAAATTACGGTTTAACCACTGATGTCACATGGACTATTTCAACGATGCTCTTACTTCTTTTCTGTGTCTTGATCGTGGTAGTTCCCTTGCTGTCTGTGGAGGGTCAGAAAGCTCTCGGATTTCATTAAAAATATCTTAATTTGTGTTCCAAAGATGAATGAAGGTCTTACATAAGGGTGAGTATTTAATGACAGAATTTTAATTTTTGGTTGAACAATCCCTTTGACTACATTTTCAGTCACATTAATAGTTGCTCTGCTGTTTTACAAATAGTGTAACTTTAGGCTAGTGTAGCGTGTTGCTTATTCCAACAATCGTTTTCAAAGTAACAGCGATTCATACACATAATGGGCAATCTTGCAGCAAGCCAAAGACAGATTGTCCAAAGCAAATGAACAAAAGACAAACAAAATTATAGACCTTTGATCTTAAAGGAATTTGAAGGTCCTCAAGTGTGTGGTCTTATAGTACAGATGCTATTTGATTGAATTTTGACTTATCCACTCAAGAGGACAGGATAGGGTACGGCTTAGCTTTCTTCATAATTACTTGTCCCGCAGATGCGGCATCAAAGGATGTCTCCAACCCAGAAAACCAGGGGCCTGTGACACTCCTAAGTAACAGGGCCCCTCACAGCTGGAGATAATCTTTGGTCCACCTGCCTTGAAGGATTACGGAAAGGTCCTTGATGTCTTCCCCTCTGTCTTTCCTTCTGAATTAGTTTAGCTCTGATGGGGTGTATGTGTGTTTTCTGTTGAGGCAGCGTTAAGTGGATTTACATATTGGATTTCTGAGCGACTGTGAGACTTGCTTGTGTAAGCCACAGCGTCCCACCGGGAGCTTTAGTCGGATGATAATGCTTGATTTCACTTTTAATGCTTGTCCACACTGTGTATATAAATTCACCCCATTTCTTTATCTGTCTTAGCTAAACCCTCACAATCAAACAAGTGAACCCATATGCATTCCTAACAGCAGGGCGCTAAGTCCTAGCAGGAGTGTGCGATGCGATCAACAATGCTGTCCAGAGCCAGCACGGTGACCTCGCTGTGACCCCTCTGCTTTAGAGACTCTCTTTAAAATGCCCTCAGTTCACCCGCGCAACTTCCACTACAGCTCCCGTTTCCCCCTCTACATCCCTGCTCATTTTT